>NC_088224.1:17018258-17103258 GCF_036934945.1 Oncorhynchus masou masou
TGGGTTCAATTTGTAAAAATTTTGAATATGTTTAGTAATTTCTGTGAATAATGAATCTCTTTGTGAGGAATATTTATCACAGTAAAGGAGAAAGTGCATCTCTGTCTCTACCTCCCCTGTTATGCAGTGACCACATACATGCTCCTCTCTCTCTCTCTCTCTCTCTCTCTCTCTCTTTCACTCCTATCTCCTATCTCTCTTCTCTCTGTCTCCTATCTCTCTCGCTTTCTCTCTCTCTCTCTCTCTTTCACTCCTATCTCCTATCTTTCTTCTCTCTGTCTCCCATCTCTCTCGCTTTCTCTCGCTTTCACTTTCATCTCTTTTGCTTTCTCTCTCTGTCTCCCATCTCTCTCTCATCTCTTTTGCTTTCTCTCTCCGTCTCCCATCTCTCTCTCATCTCTTTCGCTTTCTCTCTCTGTCTCTCATCTCTCTCTCTCGCTTTCTCTCTCTCTCGCTTTCTCTCTCTCGCTTTCTCTCATCTCTTTTGCTTTCTCTCTCTGTCTCTGTCTCCTATCTCTCTGTCTCCCATCTCTCTCTCTCTCTCATCTCTTTTGCTTTCTCTCTCTGTCTCCCATCTGTCTCCCATCTCTCTCTCATCTCTTTCGCTATCTCTCTCTGTCTCCCATCTGTCTCCCATCTCTCTCTCTCATCTCTTTCGCTTTCTCTCTTGTCTCCCATCTGTCTCTCTCATCTCTTTTGCTTTCTCTCTCTGTCTCTGTCTCCTATCTCTCTGTCTCCCATCTCTCTCTCTCTCATCTTTTACTTTCTCTCTCTGTCATCTTTCGCTTTCTCTCTCTCTCCTATCGCTCGGTCTCCTATCTCTCTTCTCTCTGTCTCCCATCTCTCTCTCTCTGTCTCCCATCTATCTCTCATCTTTTACTTTCTCTCTCTGTCATCTTTTGTTTTCTCTCTCTCTCCTATCTCTCTGTCTCCTATCTCTCTGTCTCCCATCTCTCTCTCTCATCTTTTACTTTCTCTCTGTCATCTTTCGCTTTCTCTCTCTCTCTCCTATCTCTCTGTCTCCCATCTCTCTCTCTGTATCCCATCTCTCTCTCTCTGTCTCCTATCTCTCTGTCTCCCATCTTTCTCTCTCTGTCTCCCATCTCTCTCGCTTTCTCTCTCTCATCTCTTTCACCCTCTCTCTCCTATCTGTCTCCTATCTCTCTCTCATCTTTCGCTTTCTTTCTCTCTCTTGCTTTCTCATCTCTTTCACTTTCTCTCTCTTGCTTTCTCTCGCTTTCACCTTCTCTCTCTCCTCTTTCGCTTTCTCTCTCTTCTTTTGCTTTCTCTCATCTCTTTCGCTTTCTCTCGCTCTCTCGCGTTCTCTCTCCCCCTGTCTCCTCTCTCTCTTTCTCCCATCTCTCATCTTTTGCTTTCTCTCTCTCTCATCTTTCACTTTCTTTCTCGCTTTCTCTCTCTCTCCTATCTCTCGGTCTCCTATCTCTCTCGTCTCCCATCTCTCTCTCATCTCTTTCGCTTTCTCTCTCTCTCGCCCTCTCTCTCGCCCTCTCTCTCTCTCTCTCTCATCTCTCGCTTTCTCTCTCTCTCTCTCGCCCTCTCTCTCTCTTTTTCTCTCTCTCATCTCTTTCGCTTTCTCTCTCTCTCTCTCTCTCTCTCTCTCCCTCTCTCATCTCTTTCGCTTTCTTTCTCTGGCAAATATGGCTTCCGTCCATGGAGTCACTGTAGTAATATTTGCCATCTGATGTGTGCTTGAAAAGCGATGGAATACGGTTACTTCTTTTCTTACCTTCTTTTCTTACCTTACCTTCTATATTGAACTTGAATTTCAACATATTTCCCTCCCCCTTCGTTGCATGTTGATGTGTTAAACAACAGTGAGTGTGAAGTGAATGTTGTGCTGGGCATGGACGGTCTGTGTTTCTATGTAGACCTCTTCAGCTCCCATTTGGTTTGACTGCTTTAAGAAAGCAGTGATTATTTACTAATGTTGTTTTCTATGTTCCCCTCTGTCACGTTCTGACCTTTATTTCCTTTGTTTTGTCATTATTTAGTATGGTCAGGGCGTGAGTTGGGGTGGGCAGTCTATGTTTGTTTTTCTATGATTTGGGTATTTCTATGTTTCGGCCTAGTATGGTTCTCAATCAGAGGCAGGTGTTTCACTGTGTGTTTGTGGGTGATTGTTCCTGTCTCTGTGTTTGTTGTCACCAGATAGGCTCAGTCACTTTGGTTTTTCTTTTTTCCTTGTTTTGGAAGAGAACGTGAGTCGGGTGCGCCAATCTCCTTGCGGAGATGGTGCAAAATCCATCAACATGGTCGGTCCCTGGGATTGGGCTGGCCAACACGATTCGGTTTGCTTGGAAGGAAATGGAGTTGGAGCCTTTAGGACGGGAAACTTTTGGAAGGACAATATTGATGGGGATTCTAAAGCTGACGGTGAAGGACGTGTTTTGTTTCCAAGGCAACTCGTTGGAGGGAGCATACGACGTGGCACTACATACAGAGGAAAAACACAATGATATCCTGAGAAGGGCAAGAGCAGTGGGAGGTGAGAGGCCGATGTGCCACTATGAAATAACAAGCCTGGCGACGAATAACTTTAGGGTTGTAACTGTCAACATGTACAACCCATACGTTAAGGATGAAGAGGTGAGGGCCTTTCTGGGGAGATACATGGATAACGTCTCCTCAGCAAGGCACCTCAAAGACTCCGTTGGGTTTTGGAATGGGAGGAGAGGCTTCCAGACCCTCCTCAGGGAGGACCCAAAGGGACATGGTGGCTACCTCCATCCTCCTGCTATGTTCTCCCTAGGGACTGACAGGGGGACATTGTTTTATGCACGTCAGCCCCCATTTTGCAGGCGCTGTATGGCCTACGGCCACATCTTCGCCTCGTGCAGCACAAGAAAATGCAGATTTTGTGGATCTGGGGAGCACGAGGCGAAGGATTGTGACAAGCCTAAGACGTGCCATGGGTGTGGCTCGTCAGCACACCTGTGGCGGGGGTGCCCGGCCCGTCAGAGGTCATATGCGTCTGCGGCTGGGGGGGAGCAGGAGCGGGGGATGGGGGAAGAAGAGGAGGGGAAGGAAGCACGCCTCATGACCAGAGTTCAGGTCCAGAGGGGAAGGCCGCAAGGACGGAGGAGGAGCAAGAAGCGGTGGATGGAAGAGAGAAGGAAACGGAAGGCACGGGAGTAGAAGAACCAGGAAAAGCGGTGGAAGAAGGCAACCGAGTGGAGGAGAATGAGAGAGAAGAAAGTGAGGGAGGAATGGTAGAGAAGGAGACGGTGGAAGAGCAAGTGGACTGGGGGGAAAGTGCCCTGGTGGAAGAGATGAGGGGTATGGTGGAGGAGCTGGCGGGGGGGGTGGTATCTCTACACTGCCGCCATCACCAAAGAAGAGAGTGAAGAGGAGGTTGCGATTGGCCGACAGTGAGAGAGAGGGGATGGCCAAGAGAGCGATGGGGGTGGGAGAAACCTCTGGGTTGCTGCTGGTTTCCCCAGGCCCTCAACTCCTGTTGGGTGGGGACACACCTAACAAGACCCAGGACTGGGTACAGGAGGAGGTGGGGAGTTTTTTGTTTTTTTCCAAACCAGCTGCAGCGCTGGGGAGGGGGAGGGGTGTGGGAGTAGACCCAGGGTGCAGGGCACCCCGGAGCCAAACACTATTCCTGCATCCTGGGTTGGCGAGATGGAAGAAGAGACGTCGGGAGTACGGATGGTGTTCTCACCGGTAGATATGGAGCAGGGGAGCATCGGGTGAGTCTCCTGGTTTTGTTTTTTTCTGTCTGGGTTTAGAATTTGAGTGTATTACATGTTTTTATTTTATTCTTTCATGGGGTAGTTTTGTTAGTTTAAATGTAAGGGGTTTAAGGGATTTTGTTAAGAGGAGGGTGGTTTTTAGTTATTTGGAGGGTGTGGGGTTTGATTTTTGTTTTTTACAGGAGGTTCACCTGAGGGCTGGAGGGGATGTTAGTAGGTTTAAGAGGGAGTGGGACAAGGGAGAGTCGGTTTGGGGTGTAGGGGGGGTGCACTCATCTGGGGTAGGGATTTTGTGTGGGCACAGGTAGGTAAAAGTGGAGGGTTCTTTTGTGGTAATGCAGGGGAGGGTTATAGGGGTGGATGTTATGATAAGGGATTGTAAATTTAGATTAGTGGTGGTGTATGGGCCACAGGTGGTGGCAGACAGGAGGGAGATGGTGGACTGTCTGGCGCCCCTGTGTGTCACAAATAGGAAATTAGTGATAGGGGGTGATTTTAATACAGATTTAGGAATAGGGGGGATAGCAGTGCAGGCGCCATCACCGGGCTAATGGCTTGCCATGGTCTGGTTGATGGTGGCCTGCACACTACTCTGAAAATGGCCGGTCCTACATGGCGCAACTCCAGGGGGGTTGCGCGGAGGCTCGACTAGGCTCGACTATATTTTTGTACCCAGGTCTTTGGGTAAGTTGTCTGGGCGGCCGTTGCCTGTTTTCTTTTCAGATCACGACGGGGTGCTCCTGCAGGTGGGGTCGCCAGTATGCCTCTTTGGTAGGGGGTACTCGAAGTTAGCTCGGGATGTGCTGGAGGAGCAGGCTTTTGTTGACGTTTTTTTTGGTTTCTTTTGGAGGCTTGAAGGCCTCCGGTCCATGTGCGAGGGGGTGTTAGAGTGGTGGGAATTAGTTAAGGTGAGGATTAGGGCTTTTATAATAGGATATTGCAAGAGGAAAAAAAGGGAGGAGAGGAGGGAGGTGGATCGTATCCAAAGGTTAATTGAACTCGAATACGAGGCAGGCAACCTCGGCGGGTCGTTTGACTGGGAGAGATCCGCAACCCTAAAGGCGCAGCTCAGGAAGTTGCAGGAGCGGAAGGCTCGAGCTTTCCTGGAGCGTGCGCATAGTGGCTTTCTAGAACACAATGAGACTTGTTCTGCTATGTTCTTTAAGTCGGTTAGGGCCAGACAGAGTAGGAAGGTAATGCATGGCGTTAGGGAAGAAAATGGTAGTATCGTTAGAGAACCAGAGGATATGGCCAGGGTGACAACTGATCATTTCCAAGGTTTATTTAAGGAAAGGGAAATAGATGTAGAGCAGGGAAATGTGTTTTTAGAACACTTGTCCAGGCGGTTGCCGGAGGACATTAGAGAAGTGATGGAGGCCCAGATCTCGCTAGAAGAGGTTGAGAGCGCTCTTAGGAGGAGGGGAAAAGGGAAGGTGCCTTGGATGGATGGGCTACCAGCTGAGTTTTATCTCAAGTTTTGGGGTATACTTGGACCAGTGGTCCTCAAAGTCTTGAAGGCCATCCTTGAGACGGGGGTCCCGGAGGGATCAATGGCTGTTGGTGTGCTGTCACTTTTATATAAGAAGGGGGAAGTAACAGACCTTGGCAACTGGCGGCCGTTGACCATGCTGTGCGTAGATTACAAGCTACTTGCAAAGGTTTTAGCAGACCGGTTGCGCACAGCCCTTCCCTACGTCGTCCATGAGGATCAGACGTGCGGGGTAGAGGGCCGATCTATTAGATGGAACCTACAGTAAATCAGGGAGTCCATCGCTTGGGTTGAAGCTAGAGGATTGCCTTTAATGGTAGCAGCGCTAGATCAGGCGAAATCCTTTGATCGCGTGAATAGATACTTTTTATTCAGAGTGTTAGGTCGATTAGGATTTGGGGAGAGGTTCATAGGACGGATTCGTACATTATATGTTGGAGCGGGGTGCCGAGTTAGTGTAAATAGTCACTTGGGTGATGTTTTGACTTCTCGTCTGGGGTCAGGCAGGGGTGCCCACTCTCGGCTCTCCTCTTCGTTCTGTACATGGAGCCTCTGGGGGCTGCCATTAGGGCAGACACAGGGGTGGAAGGCTTGTTGATCCCTGGAAGTGGTGGGCTGCGTGTTAAGATGACGCAGTACGCCGACGACACCTCCTTGCTGTTGTGCAAGGACTCGTGCCTGACAAGGTCCCTTGCCATCTTTGGGGATTTCACCGAGCGTCGGGAGCGGTTCTGAACCATGCAAAGTCTTCTGTCAAGTTTTTCGGAAGATGGCGCGGTAGAACGGATGTGCCCGGGGGGTTATCGCTCTGTGAGGGGGCCCTGAGGATTCTCGGGGTCCATTTTGAGACCTCCGGCTCAGCGACGCTAAACTGGAACATGCATATCGCAGTGGTACAGAGGAAGCTAGCAATGTGGAAGGCTAGGTATTTGTCTTTTATGGGCAAAGTCCTGGTCCTAAAGGTGGATGTGTTGCCGTCTCTTTTGTTTTTGGCATACATCTACCCATTGCCGGCTTGTCTGAGGAGGCCTCTAGTGAGGCTTGTGTTTCAGTTCATGTGGAGTGGCAGGTGCGAGTGGGTCGCCAGGGCACGCATGATCTGTCCCATCGGGGAGGGAGGTAGGGGGGTACCACATTTCCCCTTCAAGCTGGACGCAATTTTTGTTTCTTTCTTGTTAACGGAGCTTGCTCATCCAGTGATACACCCGTCCGGTACCTCCTGCGGGTGTTCTTCTCGTATCAGGCGAGAAGCGTAATGGTGTGGTCTAACACGGGTCCTCGGGCGGAACACCTGCCGTGGCACTTTGGTCATGCGGCCAAGTGGCTGCGTGCGCACCCTGAGGTTGAAGTTGCCCGAGTAGGTTTAGATCATAGGCACCTGTACGAGGAGGTCAGAAAGGCAGGGAGTCCGGCGCCTGTAGTGGGCATCTCGGAAGTGGTCTGGGAGGGAGTGCAGGCGCGGGGTCTGGACAACAGGCTCAAGGACCTGAATTGGTTGAGCCTCCATAAGTGCTTGCCGGTACGTTCCATCATGTACCGGTATAGTTTGGCGCAATCCCCCACCTGTCCAAGATCCTCTTGTGGCAGGGAGGAGACTGTGCGCCATGTCTTTTGGGACTGTGCTTTTGCCGGAGTAGTATGGGCTAGGGCACGGGTGTTGTTAGGTTTGGTAAGGGGGGATTTTGTATTGACGTGGGCCAGGTTAGAGAGAGGTGTAGGGAGAGCCAGAGGGACGGATAGGGACAGGTTTCTGCTCTGCCTTCTCATGAGTCTCTTTAAATGGGGGGTGTGGGAAGCCAGGCAGAACATGGTGAAGACAGGGAGATTGGGGGGTGGAAGGGATAGTGAGGAGGGTGGAAGGAGATTTGAGGGGGAGGATGAAGAGGGAGGAGAGGAAGTGGGGGTAGCATGCTGCTCAGGAGAGGTGGAATCGGGGTTTAGGTTTGGGTGTCATTTAGATTTGTAAGGGGATAGATTAGGGATGGGGAGATAGGGAAAGGTAGTTTGTAGGTTGACGGGGAGGGAAGATGCTCCCCTGAGGTTTTGTTTGGGGTTTTTGTTTAGTTAAATTAAAATACCATTATTGGAGTATGTATGAAAATTATGAGTTGTAAAGAATGAATGGTATTGAAGGTAATAAATATTTTTTTATTAAAAAAAAAATAGGCTGTTTAGGTTTTCTCGTTACATTTATTGTTTTTGTATTTGTTCGTCTTCTTTTTTCATTAAACATGAATCTAAATAGCCACGCTGCATTATGGTCCTCCTCTCCTTCGACTCAAGAAAACCGTTACACCCTCTTTACTGCCAGTTGTCATGGATTCTATTCCTGCTGGGGCCACTCATATGAAAATGAATGCAAGTGTGACCGGTGTGTAAGGGTTCGCTAGATAGCGGTGCACGCTAGTAGCATTTCAACCACCCTTATACCTTGAAGTAGTTGTTTCTTCTCGCTCCTCTCCACCACTTCTCCTCTTGTCTATTACTTTCTCTTGTTTTCATTCTGTTATTTCTCTCTCTACTCCATTCTCTATACTTTATTATCTCTCTCTGTACTCCATTCTCTACTTCATTATCTCTCTCTCTCTACTCCATTCTCTATACTTTATTATCGCGCTCTCTCTACTCCATTCTCTCTACTTCATTATCTCTATCTCTACTCCATTCTCTATACTTTATTATCTCTCTCTCTGTACTCCATTCTCTCTACTTCATTCTCTCTACCTCATTATCTCTCTCTCGCTCTCTCTACTCCATTCTCTATACTTTATTATCTCTCTCTCTGTACTCCATTCTCTCTACTTCATTCTCTCTACCTCATTCTCTCTCTCTCTCTCTACTCCATTCTCTACACTTCAGTATCGCTCTCTCTCTACTCCATTCTCTCTACTTCATTATCTATCTCTCTACTCCATTCTCTCTACTTTATTATCTCTCTCTCTACTCCATTCTCTCTACTTCATTCTCTCTACCTCATTCTCTCTCTTCTCCATTCTCTCTACTTCATTCTCTCTACTTCATTCTCTCTACCTCATTCTCTCTACTTCATTCTCTCTACCTCATTCTCTCTCTCTTCTCCATTCTCTATACTTCATTATCTCTCTCTCTACTCCATTCTCTGCCAGTTGTCATGGATTCTATTCCTGCTGGGGCCACCCATTTGAAAATAGATGGAAGTGTGACCGGTTTGAAAGGGCTAGCTAGATAGAGGTGCACAGTAGTTGCATTTCAATCGTTGGTGTCACTCGCTCCGAGACCTTGAAGTAGTTGTTTCCCTTGCTCTGCAAGTGCTGCTGCTTTTGTGGAGCGATGGGTTTCTCTCAGGAGGCCTGCTTCATAGGTTACAGTTGTTGGTGTGTTCAGAGGGACCCTGGTTCGGGCAAGGACATGGACGAAAAAATACTTACATATGCGCTACTGTACGTCGCTTTAGATGAAGCATCTGCTAGATGGTATATATTTTACTGTGGTGGGTGGACAGTTGCTTGTGTAAAAAGATACACACAGGTATATGTTATCCCCTTTCATTCTAGAGTGATATTTTGTGTCTTTTTTTATGATAATTTCAACAACTCAGTTGGATTGAGACTCCACATAAAAGAAAAGGGAAATATGTTTTTAGTTTTTATTTAACTAATCATAGCAATAGGATTTAACAGATTCGTAAACAGTCATAATACATCACAGTCTCAGTCAATTTAAAGTTTAACTTGAGATCATTCTCACGTTTTTATAACTTTACAGCTGGTTGAAATGAAATTTGACGGTCCCAAGATGGCTTTTTTGGCAGAATCATAACGTGCTGTACTTACTTTGACCAGCAGGGAGCACTCTAAGTACACAGACCCGACTGTGCTCCAAACTAACACATTTTCTTCAGTAAATCACATTGAATTGAAGTTGAAGTATGGTAATATGATCTAACAGTTTTGTAATTCATTTCAAATATAAAGTTATTATCATGAGACCACATTTTGTTTAGATATAATTTCCCTTAGATTAATACAGTTGTCAATGTGTGTTTGTTTAAGCACATTTTCTCGCCAAGGTTTTATTTTCCTCGATCTGCATTCGTTTGTAGTTTCAATCGCTCTATGTTTACCATCTTAATGAGCTCATCATTTCCATGTTTGTTGTTTATCAGATGCTCTTACCCAGAGCCAATCACAGTTGTGAGTGTAAACATAGTCATACTGGTCCCTCGTGGGAATCGAACCCTCAACCCTGGCATTGCAAGCACCATGCTCCACCAATTCATCAACATAGGACTATATCATTCACTTTCTTTTCTACCTCTTATTTCACACATTAATGGTAACACACTCAATGAATGGTGCAGCTCCCTGTCTGACTCATTCAAATTGCAGATGGGACCAAATACAGATATTCAATATTAATTTGACCAGTTCGCCACAGCAGGAAAATAATCCTACAGCAACAGAACATGTGAATTATTATATGGATTCTAATAAATGGACATTTTTGTAGGGGTTGATACATTTCTCGTTAGAGCAGATCAAGTCTGACATTTTTAAAGTGGAATTTACTGACTTTAGAAGCCTTGTTAAACCCTGAATGCACGACAAGTTGCATTTCGCAAGTGATCAAATGAAGATAGCATATATGTACCTCCAACACGTTCTAGGTAGGACCCACAGCCCTGAAATGACACATTCTGCCTTTAGGCTCCTTTTCCTAACCAGAGACGTGTTTAAAAGTCAGTTGAGCTCATGGCTGTTGAGCTCGTGGTTGTTGAGCTCGTGGTTGTTGTGCTCGTGGCTGTTGAGCTCGTGGCTGTTGAGCTCGTGGCTGTTGAGCTCGTGGCTGTTGTGCTCGTGGCTGTTGAGCTCGTGGCTGTTGAGCTCGTGGCTGTTGAGCTCGTGGCTGTTGAGCTCGTGGCTGTTGAGCTCGTGGCTGTTGAGCTCGTGGCTGTTGTGCTCGTGGCTGTTGAGCTCGTGGCTGTTGTGCTCGTGGCTGTTGAGCTCGTGGCTGTTGAGCTCGTGGCTGTTGAGCTCGTGGTTGTTGTGCTCATGGCTGTTGAGCTCATGGCTGTTGAGCTCATGGCTGTTGAGCTCGTGGTTGACTGGCTGGATGTGACACGATGGAGGCTTGGAAAGTTTGAAGTTATGAGTTTTAATCATGTGCTGTGGCCACTCGCTGCCTGCTTGCCTGGGAGCATGGTGTGGCGTGGCGTGATGGCTCTCCTAGAGATGCGGCTCTGGGAAGCTGCCAGGTCCACTGGCACCACAAGCCTAGCTTCAGCCCACAGAAAGAGTCCCAGACCCAGGCTACATCCAGGACGCTATGCCTAGCGATGCATGCTGGAGGTTTATTACTGAACTGCCAGTAGCATACCACCCTGTATACCACTGCTGGCTTGCTTCTGAAGCTATGCAGGGTTGGTCCTTGTCACTTCCTGGATGGGAGACCAGATGCTGCTGGAAGTGGTGTTGGAGGTCCAGTAGGAGGCACTCTTTCCTCTGGTCTAAAAAAAGTATCCTAATGCCCCAGGGTAGTGATTGGGGACACTGCCCTGTGTAGGGTGCCGTCTTTCGGATGGGACGGAAAAGCGGGTGTCCTGACTCTCTGAGGTCATTAAAGATCCCATGGCACTTATTGTAAGGAGTAGGGGTATTAATCTTGGTGTCCTGACTAAATTCTCAATCTGGCCCTCGAACCATCACAGTCACCTAATAATCCCCAGTTTACAATTGGTTCATTCATCCCCCTCCTCTCCCCTGTAACTGTTCCCCAGCTTGTTGCTGCAAATGAGAACGTGTTCTCAGTCAACTTACCTGGTAAAATAACGGATAAATAAACTGTCACAGTAGTCAGTGTTGGGTCAGTGTGGGAAGGAAGAGGGAAGGCCTGATAAAGACATGCTGGTTATTAGGCTGTGAGTTGTTAGCATGTATATGCAGGATAGGCTGTGTAGTGAAATAAGACTGCATCTGTTTCTCTATGTGTTAGTATTTAAGCAATGACCCATATTCTTAGATAGTGTGGATAAATGTTGTCAATTGACTGTGATACATTTATTGCAGGATAATCATAATCAATGAATTATGCATAACAATAGTCTCATTAAATTTGTCTCCGTTCATGGTTTAACCATTTCACCATGCCCTCTCCTGACATCTAGTTGAGTGTATAAACATACAGTATGAACCCGGGTACAGCATGGTTTACTTGTTTCACCATGCCCTCTCCTGACATCTAGTTGAGTGTATAAACATACAGTATGAACCCGGGTACAGCATGGTTTACTTGTTTCACCATGCCCTCTCCTGACATCTAGTTGAGTGTATAAACATACAGTATGAACCCGGGTACAGCATGGTTTACTTGTTTCACCATGCCCTCTCCTGACATCTAGTTGAGTGTATAAACATACAGTATGAACCGGGTACAGCATGGTTTACTTGTTTCACCATGCCCTCTCCTGACATCTAGTTGAGTGTATAAACATACAGTATGAACCCGGGTACAGCATGGTTTACTTGTTTCACCATGCCCTCTCCTGACATCTAGTTGAGTGTATAAACATACAGTATGAACCCGGGTACAGCATGGTTTACTTGTTTCACCATGCCCTCTCCTGACATCTAGTTGAGTGTATAAACATACAGTATGAACCCGGGTACAGCATGGTTTACTTGTTTCACCATGCCCTCTCCTGACATCTAGTTGAGTGTATAAACATACAGTATGAACCCGGGTACAGCATGGTTTACTTGTTTCACCATGCCCTCTCCTGACATCTAGTTGAGTGTATAAACATACAGTATGAACCCGGGTACAGCATGGTTTACTTGTTTCACCATGCCCTCTCCTGACATCTAGTTGAGTGTATAAACATACAGTATGAACCCGGGTACAGCATGGTTTACTTGTTTCACCATGCCCTCTCCTGACATCTAGTTGAGTGTATAAACATACAGTATGAACATACAGTATGGGTACAGCATGGTTTACTTGGTCTCCAGCATGGTTTACTTGTTTCACCATGCCCTCTCCTGACATCTAGTTGAGTGTATAAACATACAGTATGAACCCGGGTACAGCATGGTTTACTTGTTTCACCATGCCCTCTCCTGACATCTAGTTGAGTGTATAAACATACAGTATGAACCCGGGTACAGCATGGTTTACTTGTTTCACCATGCCCTCTCCTGACATCTAGTTGAGTGTATAAACATACAGTATGAACCCGGGTACAGCATGGTTTACTTGTTTCACCATGCCCTCTCCTGACATCTAGTTGAGTGTATAAACATACAGTATGAACCCGGGTACAGCATGGTTTACTTGTTTCACCATGCCCTCTCCTGACATCTAGTTGAGTGTATAAACATACAGTATGAACCCGGGTACAGCATGGTTTACTTGTTTCACCATGCCCTCTCCTGACATCTAGTTGAGTGTATAAACTTACAGTATGAACCCGGGTACAGCATGGTTTACTTGTTTCACCATGCCCTCCTGACATCTAGTTGAGTGTATAAACATACAGTATGAACCCGGGTACAGCATGGTTTACTTGTTTCACCATGCCCTCTCCTGACATCTAGTTGAGTGTATAAACATACAGTATGAACCCGGGTACAGCATGGTTTACTTGTTTCACCATGCCCTCTCCTGACATCTAGTTGAGTGTATAAACATACAGTATGAACCCGGGTACAGCATGGTTTACTTGTTTCACCATGCCCTCTCCTGACATCTAGTTGAGTGTATAAACATACAGTATGAACCCGGGTACAGCATGGTTTACTTGTTTCACCATGCCCTCTCCTGACATCTAGTTGAGTGTATAAACATACAGTATGAACCCGGGTACAGCATGGTTTACTTGTTTCACCATGCCCTCTCCTGACATCTAGTTGAGTGTATAAACATACAGTATGAACCCGGGTACAGCATGGTTTACTTGTTTCACCATGCCCTCTCCTGACATCTAGTTGAGTGTATAAACATACAGTATGAACCCGGGTACAGCATGGTTTACTTGTTTCACCATGCCCTCTCCTGACATCTAGTTGAGTGTATAAACATACAGTATGAACCCGGGTACAGCATGGTTTACTTGTTTCACCATGCCCTCTCCTGACATCTAGTTGAGTGTATAAACATACAGCATGGTATGAATGCCCTCTCCTGACATCTAGTTGAGTGTATAAACATACAGTATGAACCGGGTACAGCATGGTTTACTTGTTTCACCATGCCCTCTCCTGACATCTAGTTGAGTGTATAAACATACAGTATGAACTCCCGGGTACAGCATGGTTTACTTGTTTCACCATGCCCTCTCCTGACATCTAGTTGAGTGTATAAACATACAGTATGAACCGGGTACGGGTTTCACAGCATGGTTTACTTGTTTCACCATGCCCTCTCCTGACATCTAGTTGAGTGTATAAACTTACAGTATGAACCCGGGTACAGCATGGTTTACTTGTTTCACCATGCCCTCTCCTGACATCTAGTTGAGTGTATAAACATACAGTATGAACCCGGGTACAGCATGGTTTACTTGTTTCACCATGCCCTCTCCTGACATCTAGTAGAGTGTATAAACATACAGTATGAACCCGGGTACAGCATGGTTTACTTGTTTCACCATGCCCTCTCCTGACATCTAGTAGAGTGTATAAACATACAGTATGAACCCGGGTACAGCATGGTCTACTTGTTTCACCATGCCCTCTCCTGACATCTAGTTGAGTGTATAAACATATAGTATGAACCCGGGTACAGCATGGTCTACTTGTTTTACCACTACCATTAAACATGTACTTTATGAGACCAACTCTGGACACTGCTGGAGACCCTTAATTATGGTATAGTGTCTAGTCTGCCTGTAAAACTTTATCATTGTTCATAAGTACATTGAAAAGAAGCAAATCATTATGACCTTTAAGTGATCTGGTAGAAAAAGACAACTTCAATGAAAGGTAATTGTAAGAATTGTACTGGTATATTATTTCAACACTTTTGAGTTGGACAACCTGCACACGTTTTAGGTTTTAATTCACATTGTATAAAACATTTTGTTGAATGTTTTCAGGATTTTTAAATGACAAATTAACTATTTGTCAAATGATTCTTTGCAGTGTATTTGTTTTTTTCACCATTCACCTTTTCGACCTTTTGTAATTGTACAATCTTTATTTATTCAAATCACATCAACATGAAAATAATAATATTGTTGACATAATATAATTATTTATGTAATAATAATAATTATTATTGAATGTCTCTGAACAAGGGTTGCTAGGGAACTTCACCACTCTCAACTAGGGTTGCTAGGGATCTTTCTAAGTTTACCAGGAAATGGCCAGAATTTTGGTAACTTAAAATGTTTGGGGAGAATTTTATCAGACGACATCAAGTGGCCTTTTTGGTTATTTTAGATTATCACAGGTGCTTCTAATTATCTCTGCCACTTTGTGTGGCCTTATCACATGTAAAATATTTAAAATGATAAAATAAGATGATTTGCAAATAAAAACTTAGAATGACAAAATCCTAAATATAAGGGATCAACTTAGTGAATACCATTGGTTTTAAATTGTATTTTTTTATACATATTAAAATAAATGAAAATGTCAATGTTATATATTTGTTGTTAAGGTTTTGCTGCCAAACTGTTGGTAGTTGGGGGGAAAGTCAATAGTTGGAAGAGTTGCAAAGCTAATTGAAGATGTCATTGTTGATTTGATGCTTTTTTCATGAATTGGGTTAAAACATTTCTTCCCCCATTTTTCGCAACACCCATCTCGGCTATGTACAGTATATACAAATACTCTAATAAGTTATTCAGTATAAATGACCAAAGTCACCATAACTTGCTATGTTAATTACCGAAATTGACGAAGATTTCGGTAAATTTGCAACCGTACTCTGAGCACATTCAGACAACGTGAGAAGCAAGAGAAGCTCTGGATTTCTTCTTTATGTTGAAGAACTTCCTGAAACGTTACCATTGCGGCCGAGAATGTTATCTGTGTTCAAAGTGGATCTTAGCTAGTTTGATCTCCTTTTCACTGAATATCTCCAGACCCCAGGGAGAGCTGTACGTCTCGGAGGAGGAGGCAGGTCTCAGAGCAGCCACAGGCTCACAGGCAGCACCGCTACTTTGCAGATTGGTAGAAAAAGGACAGACAGTGCGATCGATCGGTTCAGGTCTGTGTCCCACATGGCACCCTATTCCTTATATAGTGCACTACTTTTGATCAGAGCCCTATGGGCAATGGTCAACAGTAGTGCACTATATAAGGAATAGGGTGTAATTTGGGATATGGCCCATTTGTCATGATGATGACAAATGACTATGTTGCAGGCAGCCCATGGAGGACGGACAACAAAATGACTGAGAGTTTTTCCATTACACAGCCAGAGGAATGTTCTTTTCACAGAGTTAGATGTCACAGAGCAGGAGAACAGGGATTTTACCAAGTTAACTAAAGCACTGCCACCCACCCAATGTGTGATAAGGAGGATTTACAGAGAGAGCAGGTAGTGTATAGTTTACTTCACAGCTTGCCTTTTATTTTCAACATAAAAACAATCACAAACACACTTACACACACACACACACACACACACACACACACACACACACACACACACACACCAGTGGAGGCTGCTGATGGGAGGACATCTCATAATAATGGCTGGAATGGAGTAAATGGAATGGTATCAAAGATGTGGTTTCCATGTGGTTGATAACAGTCCATTGACTCTATTCCAGACATTATTATGAGCCGTCCTCCCCTTCCTCCCCACTGACACACACACAGGTTGTGAGCTTCCTGTATTATGCATAGGATTACATTGCAGCAGTACAAAACAGTACAAAAGCAAAAATATATATTTCAGAATTGACAGGAAATGGTATTGTGTCCACTTACACGTAAAAAAAGAAAAAAGAAGCTATTGTTGATAACTGAAGCATGCTGTCTCTCTTGAGAGATTTTACTCCACACACAGAGTTCACATTGGGTGGTGTTAATAAACTAGTAGAATTCCCCCACTGTAACAGAGCCCAGGTCAGACCATTTGTAATAGTTGGACAGTTGAATGTGATGTGGTAAAGAGTCTGAGGCTATTATCCTACTCATACTCATGTGTGTCCCAAATGGCACCCTATTCTTTATATAGTGCTGTGGGTTGTGGTCCAAAGTAGTGCACTATAGGGAATAGGTTGGCATTTGGCACACAACCTCTGAGTATGAGTATAGTGTGATATCAGACAGGCGTTTGTCTCAGTCAGAACAGAACAGGGGTTTCGTGCCAGGACCACATTAGAGGACTCTTTCAAGTGCTCGTCGCCTCCTCCTACTCGTCAGTGCAGAGCCTGTGTTGTGGTCTACACGCTGCTCAACACACAGCTTCTGATGAGAACCCCGCTCCTTACATTGTGTGTGTGTGTTTATGTGTGTGTGCCAGATGTCCTCACAAGAATAGTAAACCAACAAAAAAATCTGAGGGGTTAAGATTTAGGGTTAAGGGTTAGGGTTAGGGGTTAGGGAGCATAGGATCTTGACTGGGAATCAATTGTTCGTTTCCAAAAATTGTGTTTGTGTGTGTGTTCGCTCCCATTTAAAGGGTTATTCCCAGTGCGTGGGATGCTACCACTCTTGTCCTTATCTCTCCCTTTTCCCCCATACTACACATCCACACTCTCTACGGAGGACACCTCTCTACGGAGGACACCGCTCTACGGAGGACACCTCTCTACGGAGGACACCGCTCTACGGAGGACACCTCTCTACGGAGGACACCTCTCTACCGAGGACACCTCCCTACGGAGGAAACCGCTCTACGGAGGACACCTCTCTACGGAGGACAGGGCCCAGCAGCTTGGCCCAATAAACCAGTAGATGAAAGCCTAGTGTGTCATCCTCCTGCTGTCTAATGCCACCTTGTCCTGTGTGTGTATTTCTTTGTTTGTCTGTGTTATTGTGTGTGTGTGTGTGTGTGTGTGTGTGTGTGTGTGTGTGTGTGTGTGTGTGTGTGTGCTCCCGCCCTTTCATCTCTGTGTGTCACAGGATCCACTAGATGCCAACACTCATCTGTCAGCGATGGTACAGGCCCTGGCACGGCCTCGAACACAGCACTGGACCCTCTCCAAGTCACGCAGGCAGGCAGGCAGGCAGACAGACAGACAGACAGGCAGGCAGACAGGCAGGCAGGCAGGCAGACAGACAGACAGACAGGCAGACAGACAGACAGACAGGCAGACAGACAGACAGACAGACAGACAGGCAGACAGTCAGACAGACAGGCAGGCAGGCAGGCCAACCCACACCAGCCTTCATTCTCCCAGCGATGAGCGTGAGCTGGCACATTTCAGCATCATGCCAACACATAATAAAAGGGGATCCTTGATCTCTTTCTAGCTACCCATTGGAATATATTCTAAGGCTAAGTCCCAAATTGCACCCTATTCCCTAAGTAGTGCACTGCATTTGACTTGAGCCCTATGGGCCCTGGTCAAAAGTAGTGCACTACAAATGGAATAGGATGCCATGTGTGACGCATTCTAAAACGTCTGATGCCGTGATACCCGGTGGCATGGCTGTAGTATCTGTAGGTTGAGGGAAGCTCTCACTACAGCACAACATGGGGGGCCGTATCTAACTATCCTAAGCCCCTGTATGCTATAGTAACACTGTTCACATGTAGCTGCTACAACTTAACCATCCAGCCAGCGGGAATCAGAGTCTAATACACACAGCTCTCCACAGAGAGTCCAGCTCCTAAGATCCTTACAGTGCCGTTGAATTACTGTTTGTTTTCTCTCCTTCCATAATGGATTGGCCAATTTCAGCTCTGAGATAATTCACTGCAGAGTTAGACACATAATGGCTAACAAAGCTTAGGCCCATTCAACCCCAGCATATGATTAAGCTGGTAATTAGCCTGCTAGCGCGCAAGCTAATCTAAATAAATACTCCACGGCTGGGGGGAGAGAGCGTGGGCTGTCAATGTCTTAGGACTCAGAAGGACCCCTACCCCGTCAGAGTTGAGCTGAGTGTCCTATACGCTTATAGGTGTCTATGGAGATGCCTGTCTGTCTATATGCCGCTGGGCTGGGCGGAATTGAATGGGCCAGCGTGAGGAAGCAAGCGGAGGGAGATTGAGCAGTGAGATATGTCAGGGATATGGAGGATGTCATTACCCCAGGGGGTTGGGAGAGAAACGAGAGCCCCCAAGCCAAGTTTCATCAAGCCAGCCGCCCCGCTATCAGTGGCTGGGTGGATCCTGGTTAATGTGTGTTCCCGCTGGTACCCAGCAGTATTAAGCACCAGGTGGAACGGGAAAGCATCCCGTGACTGGAATGATATGGTAGAGGGAGGGAGGGAGAATGTTTTCATTTAATCATTTTGTTTCTTTTTTTTCTCTCACCTCTCCAGGCTCCAGGATTATAAAGATGCTTTGTGTGGATGTGTATCTGTGTGTGGATGTGTATCTGTGTGTGGATGTGTATCTGTGTGTGGATGTGTATCTCTGTCTGGATGTGTATCTGTGTGTGGATGTGTATCTGTGTGTGGATGTGTATCTGTGTGTGGATGTGTATCTCTGTGTGGATGTGTATCTGTGGATGTATATCTGGATATGTATCTGGATGTGTATCTGTGTGGGTGGGTGGGTGTTTGGGTGGGTGGGTGGGTGGGTGAGTATGTGTTTTATATTTTTTGTGCAACATGCCACATTATAGCCTTGTCTAAGTTTTAGAAGAGGAGCAATGTTTGGCTTTGAAGAATCTCCATTAAAGTGAGCAGCTGAAAAGTTGTATTTTGTTTGCTTCATCCTTGACCTTTGACCTATCTCCAGTACCGTACCTTCATATGGGAAGATGTTTTCAGTCATTAAGCCTCATGTCACATGGCTATGAATCACTGAATCCTCGCTCCAGTCTCTGTGGTCAGCTGTTGTCAGTCGAACCGCTCTGCAGTAGGGTCGCACAGCTCTGCACCATCCTCCCATGACCATCCTCCCATGACCACACATTCCAACCACGGTCCGGGTCATGTAAGGTCAGGTTGTGCCTGAGCACAAAAGTGGGTTTTGGTTGGGAGTGAATCCCTCTCCTCTCCCCACAACAGACCCCAGGGATGTTGGCCATGCGGTCCCTCTCTATCGCTCTTGCTCTCTCTTCCTCTCTCGCTCTCTGTTACACGCCATCATAACCCCAAAGGGACGACACCCCGTCCTGTCTCCCTCCCTCCCACTAAAGGGGCTGTGGTGGTGGGACACCTCCCCACCAAAAGGGAAAAACAGAGGACGAATTGAGAGAGCCGCCTGTGAGTCAGTCAGTTGGTGGCGGTCTGTCCTGGTTGTCCTATGTGACAGAGTGGCTGACTGACTGGTTGCCTTGACTGATTAGTTCACTTGACTGACTGACTGACTGACTAGTTGGCTTGACTGACTGACTGACTGACTAGTTGGCTTGGCTGACTGACTGCTTGGCTGGCTAACTGACTGCTTGGCTGACTGACAGCTTTGCTGGCTAACTGTCTGCTTGGCTGACTGACTGCTTGGCTGGCTAACTGACTGCTTGGCTGGCTAACTGACTGCTTGGCTGGCTGACTGACTAATTGACTGCTTGGCTGGCTGGCTAACTGACTGCTTGGCTGGCTTGCTAACTGACTGCTTGGCTGGCTGGCTGACTGACTGACTGCTTGGCTGGCTGGCTAACTGACTGCTTGGCTGGCTGGCTGACTGACTAACTGCTTGGCTGGCTGACTGACTGCTTGGCTGGCTAACTGACTACTTGGCTGGCTGACTGACTGCTTGGATGGCTGACTGACTGCTTGGCTGGCTAACTGACTGCTTGGCTGGCTGACTAACTGACTGTTTGGCTGGCTGACTGACTGCTTGGCTGGCTGACTGACTGCTTGGATGGCTGACTGACTGCTTGGCTGGCTAACTGACTGCTTGGCTGGCTGACTAACTGACTGCTTGGCTGGCTGGCTGACTGACTGCTTGGCTGGCTAACTGACTGCTTGGCTGGCTGACTAACTGACTGCTTGGCTGGCTGACTGACTGCTTGGCTGGCTAACTGTCTGCTTGGCTGGCTGACTGACTTCTTGGCTGGCTAACTGACTGCTTGGCTGGCTGACTAACTGACTGCTTGGCTGGCTGGCTGACTGACTGCTTGGTTGGCTGGCTGACTGACTGCTTGGCTGGCTAACTGACTTCTTGGCTGGCTAACTGACTGCTTGGCTGGCTGACTAACTGACTGCTTGGCTGGCTGGCTGACTGACTGCTTGGTTGGCTGGCTGACTGACTGCTTGGCTGGCTAACTGACTGCTTGGCTGGCTGCCTGTCTAGGCGTGCCTCCCTGGCCTCCCCTCTCTGGTCCCTGTTGGGTTGATGCTGTTTGGCTGAGAGCAACTCACATTCAGCTAGAAACCACACCGTTGGACCCGACCCTGATGCATCAGTGGTCCATCCTCATCCTTCATCCTCAGTCTGACATGTTTTTTTCTTGGGAGCAGATGACTGGCTGCGTATCAAATAGCACCCTATTCCCTATAGTGCACTACTTTTGACCAGAGCCCTCACCCTATTCCCTATAGGGCACTACTTTTGACCAGAGCCCTCACCCTATTCCCTATAGGGCACTACTTTTGACCAGAGCCCTCACCCTATTCCCTATAGTGCACTACTTTTGACCAGAGCCCTCACCCTATTCCCTATAGTGCACTACTTTTGACCAGAGCCCTATGGGAATAGAGTGCCATTAGAGACGCAGCCTATAGAGAGGATATGGTGGAGGATGGACTATTGGGCCTACGGAAAGAAGAAGGTAGAGGGAAGTCCTGGAGGTTGTTATCATGGCAACTGCATGGTCTCTTCACAGGTTAGAGAGTTTAACCATCAGTCGAGTCCGTACATCTAGTACATGCTAATGTAAAGGACGTCATGCTGCTTGCTTAGCAAGTTCCACTTCCCCCAATTCCGCCCATACCTGGCGCAAACACTGCCTTGCTAACACACGTGACTGCCCTCCTGATGTGTCTCACCAGTAGGCGCCACACTAAAAGCTAGACATTCGCTGGCGCAAGTAGGGACACTTCAGGCTGAGGAGAAAGTTTTGCACATTCCCATGTGCTACACTCACCCCTCACACTTCCTCAACATCGATCCCAGTGTTGAGCTGAGCGCAACTGTAGATCCGGGTCACGGCACCACTGTAAAGAACGTCACGCTGCTTGCTTAGCGAGTACCACTTCCTTCCTATTCAGCCCATACTTTGCGCAAACTGGTACCTCTGCCTTGCTAGCACACGTGACTGGTCCTCCCGAAGTGTCTTACCAGTCAGCGCATTGCAAAAAGCTAGCTATCAGGCTGAGGAGTAAATTTAATCACAGTTATCATATGTAATCTTTAGTGTTTGGAATCACAGTTATCATATTTATTTATTATATTATTTATTTATAAATAAAAAGGTTCAGTTTAGAAGGTTCAGGGCAGCAGAGGAAATAAGCAGTAGGCCCACATTTTGGTGTCAACAAGGCTCTTGAGCCAGTGATTTTAATAGGCCTTAGGGCGTACTCAAACTGTGTCATACACACACTCACACTAACTCACTTAGTCACTCACTCACCCCTGAAAACAAACGACACTGGTGTTGAGTTGAGCGTGTGAGACGTGACACGTCTGGCGAGATGGAAGCACTTCCTCCTGTGAACTGGGTGTCCACTGTCATCGCAACCCCTACCCAGTTAACCTCCGACCCAGGGGTCAATGTGACAATGAGCCCACTGAGGATTCGGGTGTGTGTGAGCGTGCAGATAGTGTGTGTGTTTGCGCGTTTGCAACCACAGGTGTCTGGTGGAGTGTTAAGGGGTCTTTTGAGGCCTTCTCACCATCTGTTTCCAGGGTGATGAGCGAGGGAAGAGGGGGTTACCAACACATGCCTGGAGGAGGGAGGGACGGGAAGGAGGCAGGCAGAGGGGGCGAATGGGGAGAATGGCAGGTGCCTGTGGATGTTACCCCCTCTGTTGCCCCCTTCAACGGGGGGAGTCAGGGATAATTACAGGGTCGAGGTTAGGGTGGAGTGTGAGAGGAGTTTGTTGGATCTCAAGGTCAGAGGTCAGAACAGAGTCAAGAGCATGCACGCCACTCAGAGGCGCTTCCTGCTGTGTGTGTTAACTTAATCTCTGATGAGGAATGAGGAGTCACATGTGCAGGCCATGTGGTTCAAGGCCTGTGTGATGAGAGGGGAGTGGGGTTGGTCATGTTACTAGTCATCATGTTGGGAGGGGAGTGGGGTTGGTCATGTTACTAGTCATCATGTTGAGAGGGGAGTGGGGTTGGTCATGTTACTAGTCATCATGTTGAGAGGGAATGGGGTTGGTCATGTTACTAGTCATCATGTTGGGAGGGGAGTGGGGTTGGTCATGTTACTAGTCATCATGTTAGGAGGGGAGTGGGGTTGGTCATGTTACTAGTCATCATGTTGGGAGGGGTGGGGTTGGTCATGTTACTAGTCATCATGATGAGAGGGGAGTGGGGTTGGTCATGTTACTAGTCATCATGTTGGGAGGGGAGTGGGGTTGGTCATGTTACTAGTCATCATGTTGGGAGGGGATTGGGGTTGGTCATGTTACTAGTCATCATGTTGGGAGGGGAGTGGGGTTGGTCATGTTACTAGTCATCATGTTGGGAGGGGAGTGGGGTTGGTCATGTTACTAGTCATCATGTTGAGAGGGATTGGGGTTGGTCATGTTACTAGTCATCATGTTGGGAGGGGGGGGGTTGGTCATGGGGTTGGGATGTTGGAGTCATCATGTTAGGAGGACATGGGTTGGTCATGTTACTAGTCATCATGTTGCTCTTTCCTTCCTGGGGTTGGTCATGTTACTAGTCATCATGTTGGAGGAGTGGGGTTGGTCATGTTACTAGTCATCATGTTGGGAGGGGAGTGGGGTTGGTCATGTTACTAGTCATCATGTTGGGAGGAGTGGGGTTGGTCATGTTACTAGTCATCATGTCTGAGACTGTCTGGGGTTGGTCATGTTACTAGTCATCATGTTAGGAGGGGAGTGGGGTTGGTCATGTTACTAGTCATCATGTTGAGAGGGGAGTGGGGTTGGTCATGTTACTCCCCCCTCCTACACCTTCTCTTTTTTCTTTCTAGTCCCTCTCTCTCCTTCTCACATCATGTTGGGAGGGGAGTGGGGTTGGTCATGTTACTAGTCATCATGTTAGGAGGGGAGTGGGGTTGGTCATGTTACTAGTCATCATGTTGGGAGGGGATTGGGGTTGGTCATGTTACTAGTCATCATGTTAGGAGGAAGAGGGGATGAAAAGATCATGTTACTGGTCAGAATCTGTTGGGAGGGGAGTGGGGTTGGACAGTTAGGAGTCATCATGTTGGGAGGGGATTGGGGTTGGTCATGTTACTAGTCATCATGTTAGATGTGGAAAGATGGAATGTTACTAGTCATCATGTTAAGCTGAAGGGGGAGTTTGGGGTTGGTCATGTCCCTAGTCATCATGTTGAGAGGGAATGGACCCTGGTCATGTTACTAGTCATCATGTTGGGAGGGGAGTGGGGTTGGTCATGTTACTAGTCATCATGTTAGGAGGGGAGTGGGGTTGGTCATGTTACTAGTCATCATGTTGAGAGGGAGTGGGGTTGGTCATGTTACTAGTCATCATGTTGGGAGGGGAGTGGGGTTGGTCATGTTACTAGTCATCATGTTGGGAGGGGAGTGGGGTTGGTCATGTTACTAGTCATCATGTTAGGAGGAGTGGGGTTGGTCATGTTACTAGTCATCATGTTGGGAGGGGGGGTTGGTCATGTTACTAGTCATCATGTTAGGAGGGGAGTGAGGGTTGGTCATGTTACTAGTCATCATGTTGGGAGGGGAGGGGGTTGGTCATGTTACTAGTCATCATGTTGGGAGGGGTGCGGGGGTTGGTCATGTTACTAGTCATCATGTTGAGAGGGAATGGGGGGGTCATGTTACTAGTCATCATGTTGGGAGGGGAGGGGGTTGAGTCATGTTACTAGTCATCATGTTGGGAGGGGGGGAGTGGGGTTGGTCATGTTACTAGTCATCATGTTGAGAGGGAATGGGGTTGGTCATGTTACTAGTCATCATGTTGGGAGGGGATTGGGGTTGGTCATGTTACTAGTCATCATGGGGGGGAGAGGGGGTTGGTCATGTTACTAGTCATCATGTTAGGAGGGGAGGGGGGTTGGTCATGTTACTAGTCATCATGTTGAGAGGGAGTGGGGTTGGGGATGTTACTAGTCATCATGTTGGGAGGGGAGTGGGGTTGGTCATGTTACTAGTCATCATGTTGGGAGGGGAGTGGGGGGTCATGTTACTAGTCATCATGTTAGGGGGAGTGGGGTTGGTCATGTTACTAGTCATCATGTTGGGAGGGGGATTGGGGTTGGTCATGTTACTAGTCATCATGTTAGGAGAGGGGAGTGAGGGTTGGTCATGTTACTAGTCATCATGTTGGGAGGGGAGGGGGTTGGTCATGTTACTAGTCATCATGTTGGGAGGGGGGAGAGAGGGGGTTGGTCATGTTACTAGTCATCATGTTAGGAGGGGACTGGGGTTGGTCGGAGAGGGGTTACTAGTCATCATGTTGAGAGGGGAGAGGGGGTTGGTCAGGGGGACTGAGTCATCATGTTGAGAGGGGAGTGGGGTTGGTCATGTTACTAGTCATCATGTTGGGAGGGGAGTGGGGTTGGTCATGTTACTAGTCATCATGTTGGGAGGGGAGTGGGGTTGGTCAGGGTTACTAGTCATCATGTTGAGAGGGGGAGTGGGGTTGGTCATGACTAGTCATCATGTTGAGAGGGGGAGGAGGGGTTGGTCATGGGACTAGTCATCATGTTGGGAGGGGATTGGGGTTGGTCATGTTACTAGTCATCATGTTGAGAGGGGAGTGAGGGTTGGTCAGGGTTACTAGTCATCATGTTGAGAGGGAGAGGGGGGTTGGTCATATTACTAGTCATCATGTTGGGAGGGGAGTGGGGTTGGTCATGTTACTAGTCATCATGCGGAGAGGGGGAATGGGGTTGGTCATGTTACTAGTCATCATGAGGGGAGGGTGGGGGGGTCATGTTACTAGTCATCATGTTGAGAGGGGGAATGGGGTTGGTCATGTTACTAGTCATCATGTTGGGAGAGAGGGGGGAGTGGGGTTGGTCATATTACTAGTCATCATGTTGGGCGGGAGTGGGGTTGGTCATGTTACTAGTCATCATGTTGAGAGGGGGGGAATGGGGTTGGTCAGGGGTTACTAGTCATCATGTTGGGAGGGGGGGGAGTGGGGTTGGTCATGTTACTAGTCATCATGTTGAGAGGGAATGGGGTTGGTCATGTTACTAGTCATCATGTTGGGAGGGGAGTGGGGTTGGTCATGTTACTAGTCATCATGTTGAGAGGGAGTGGGGTTGGTCATGTTACTAGTCATCATGTTGGGAGGGGAGTGGGGTTGGTCATGTTACTAGTCATCATGTTGGGAGGGGAGTGGGGTTGGTCATGTAGTTTGGGATGCTTGGAACAGCTGCCGATTAACACGACATGGCTTTCACTCTCTCCCTCTATCTCTCATTGCTCTCTCTCTCTCTCTCCACCGCCCATCACTGTCGGAGAGGGGGCTAGGGGGACTGAGAGGGGTGCGGAGAGGGGGAGGAGAGGGGGACTCTCTCTCTCCCTCTCTCTCTCCCCCCTCCTACACCTTCTCTCTCTCTCTCTCTCTCTCTCAGGGGGACTCTCTAGGGCCCATCACTGTCTCCGGAGAGGGCTATCTCCCAGGGGGACTCTCTCTCCTGCTCTCTCCCCCACGGACAGGGGGACTCTCTCTCTCTCCTCTCTCTCCCCCCCTCCTGACAGGGGTGCGGAGAGGGGGACGGAGAGAGGGGGGACTCTCTCTCTCTCTCTCTCTCTCTCTACTGCCCATCACTGGAGAGGGGGACTCGAGATCTCCCACCGCTCAAGGAGAGGGGGACTGACATTCTCTCGGAGAGGGGGAAGGACAGGGGGACTCTCTCTCTCTCTCTACTGCCCATCACTGTCTCCTTCTCTCTCGGAGATCTCCCACCGGAGAGGGGGACTGACACCTTGCTCTCTCTCCCTCTCTCTCTCTCTCCCCCTCCTACACCTTCTCTCAATTCAATTCAATTCAATTCAAGGGGCTTTATTGGCATGGGAAACATGTGTTAACATTGCCAAAGCAAGTAAGGTATATAATATATAAAGTGAAATAAACAATAAAAATTAACAGTAGACATCACACATACAGAAGTTTCAAAACAATAAAGACATTTCAAATGTCATATTATATATATATACAGTGTTTTTACAATCTCTCTCTCTCTACTGCCCATCACTGTCTCCTCTCTCACTATCTCCCAGGGGCTCTCGGAGACCTCTCACGGAGAGGGGGAGGAGAGGGGGACTGACACCTTCTCTTTTTCTTTCTCGGAGAGGGGGACTGAGAGGGGGAAGGAGGGGGACTCTCTCTCTTCGCAGAGGAGGAAGAGGAGAATGAAAAGATCACAGAGCTGAAGCCTGGTCCAGAATCTGACCAGCATGAAGAGGAGGACAGCAAGGAGACGAAAGAGGGTAAGAAGAGGGGGATTGGGTGTAATTAAATAATTTACAGTATAGATGTGGAAAGATGAAGGAATGCTGAAGGAAACTCTAGTTTAAGCTGAAGGGAATGTTTGCATCCTAAATGGCACCCTGCTCCCTATGTAGTGCATGGCTTTTGACTAAAGACCTATGGACCCTGGTCAAAAATAGTGATCTATAAAGGGAATAGGGTGTGATTTGGGAGACGACCTCAGCCTAGCACGGTCTTTTCATCTCCCACATCTCCAGTCAAAGGGTCACTAAACAAAGCCGAGGGGTGCGGAGAGGGGGAGTGAGCAGTCACTCGGTGTGACGTGCTGGCGTATCGGATGCCAATCTCTGAGGCCGAGGTCCAGCTTATCGGCCCGTGGCACTGAGGGTCAGACCTGATTAAAAACGTGTCACTTGACCCCTCTGTCGGACTTCAAAGACAACGGAGGAGACTGAGCGGGGGATTGAGAGGGGTGCGGAGAGGGGGACGGAGAGGGGTGCGGAGAGGGGTGCGGAGAGGGGGACGGAGAGGGGGACTGAGAGGGGGAGGGGGGAGAGGGGGGGGAGAGAGGGGGACTGGGGGGTGCGGAGAGGGGGACTGGAGGGGGAGGGGGACTGAGAGGGGGTGCGGAGAGGGGGATGGAGAGGGGGACTGAGAGGGGTGCGGAGAGGGGGACGGAGAGGGGGACTGAGAGGGGGGAAGGGGGGAGAGGGGGACGGAGAGGGGTGCGGAGAGGGGGATGGAGAGGGGGACTGAGAGGGGTGCGGAGAGGGGGGGAGGGGGACGGAGAGGGGGACGGAGAGGGGGACGGAGAGGGGGACTGAGAGGGGGACTGCGGAGAGGGGGAAGGAGAGGGGGACTGAGAGGGGTGCGGAGAGGGGGACGGAGAGGGGGACTGAGAGGGGTGCGGAGAGGGGGACGGAGAGGGGGACTGAGAGGGGTGCGGAGAGGGGGACGGAGAGGGGGACTGAGAGGGGGAAGGGGGAGAGGGGGACGGAGAGGGGTGCGGAGAGGGGGACGGAGAGGGGGACTGAGAGGGGTGCGGAGAGGGGGACGGAGAGGGGGACTGAGAGGGGTGCGGAGAGGGGGACGGAGAGGGGGACTGAGAGGGGGAAGGAGAGGGGGACGGAGAGGGGTGCGGAGAGGGGGACGGAGAGGGGGACTGAGAGGGGTGCGGAGAGGGGGACGGAGAGGGGGACTGAGAGGGGTGCGGAGAGGGGGACGGAGAGGGGGAAGGAGAGGGGACGGAGGGGGACTGAGAGGGGGACGGAGAGGGGGACGGAGAGGGGGACTGAGAGGGGGCGGAGAGGGGGACGGAGAGGGGGCGGAGAGGGGGACGGAGAGGGGGACTGAGAGGGGTGGGGGAGAGGGGGACGGAGAGGGGGACTGAGAGGGGTGCGGAGAGGGGGACGGAGAGGGGGAGAGGGGGACTGGAGAGGGGGACGGAGAGGGGGACTGAGAGGGGGAAGGAGAGGGGGACGGAGAGGGGTGCGGAGAGGGGGACGGAGAGGGGGACTGAGAGGGGGAAGGGAGAGGGGGACGGAGAGGGGGGACGGAGAGGGGGACTGAGAGGGGGAAGGAGAGGGGGACTGAGAGGGGGGTGCGGAGAGGGGGACGGAGAGGGGGACGGAGAGGGGGACTGAGAGGGGGAAGGAGAGGGGGACGGAGAGGGGGTGCGGAGAGGGGGCTGAGGGGGACTGAGAGGGGGACGGAGAGGGGGACTGAGAGGGGGAAGGCGGAGGGGGACTGAGAGGGGGAGGAGAGGGGGACGGAGAGGGGGACGGAGAGGGGGACTGAGAGGGGGAAGGAGAGGGGGACTGAGAGGGGTGCGGAGAGGGGGACGGAGAGGGGGACTGAGAGGGGTGCGGAGAGGGGGACGGAGAGGGGTGCGGAGAGGGGGACTGAGAGAGGGGGACTGAGAGGGGGTGCGGAGAGGGGGACGGAGAGGGGTGCGGAGAGGGGTGCGGGGGGGGGACGGAGAGGGGGACTGAGAGGGGTGCGGAGAGGGGGACGGAGAGGGGGACTGAGAGGGGGACTGAGAGGGGTGCGGAGGAGGGGATGGAGAGGGGGACGGAGAGGGGGACTGAGAGGGGGAGGAGAGGGGGACTGAGAGGGGTGCGGAGAGGGGGACGGAGAGGGGGACTGAGAGGGGGAAGGAGAGGGGGACTGAGAGGGGTGCGGAGAGGGGGACGGGAGAGGGGGACGGAGAGGGGGACTGAGAGGGGGAAGGAGAGGGGGACTGAGAGGGGTGCGGAGAGGGGGACGGAGAGGGGGACTGAGAGGGGACGGAGAGGGGGCGGAGAGGGGGACGGAGAGGGGGACTGAGAGGGGGCGGAGAGGGGTGCGGAGAGGGGGACGGAGAGGGGGACTGAGAGGGGTGCGGAGAGGGGGAGAGGGGGACGGAGAGGGGGACTGAGAGGGGGACGGAGAGGGGGAGAGGGGGACTGAGAGGGGTGCGGAGAGGGGGACTGAGAGGGGGATGGAGAGGGGGACTGAGAGGGGAAGGAGAGGGGGACGGAGAGGGGTGCGGAGAGGGGGACGGAGAGGGGGACGGAGAGGGGGACTGAGAGGGGGCGGAGAGGGGGACGGAGAGGGGGACTGAGAGGGGGACGGAGAGGGGGAGGGGTGCGGAGAGGGGGAGAGGGGGACTGAGAGGGGGACGGAGAGGGGGACGGAGAGGGGGACTGAGAGGGGGACGGAGAGGGGGATGGAGAGGGGGACTGAGAGGGGTGCGGAGAGGGGGACGGAGAGGGGGACTGAGAGGGGTGCGGAGAGGGGGACGGAGAGGGGGACTGAGAGGGGTGCGGAGAGGGGGACGGAGAGGGGCGGAGAGGGGGACTGAGAGGGGTGCGGAGAGGGGGTGGACGGAGAGGGGGACGGAGAGGGGTGCGGAGAGGGGGATGGAGAGGGGACTGAGAGGGTTGCGGAGAGGGGGACTGAGAGGGGTGCGGAGAGGGGGATGGAGAGGGGGACTGCGGAGAGGGGGATGGAGAGGGGGCGGGAGAGGGGGACTGAGAGGGGATGGAGAGGGGGACGGAGAGGGGGTGCGGAGAGGGGATGCGGAGAGGGGGACTGAGAGGGGTGCGGAGAGGGAGACTGAGAGGGGTGCGGAGAGGGGGACTGAGAGAGGGGGACTGAGAGGGGGATGGAGAGGGGGCGGAGAGGGGGACTGAGAGAGGGGTGCGGAGAGGGGGACTGAGAGGGGGCGGAGAGGGGGACTGAGAGGGGTGAGAGGGGAAAGAGGGGGCGGAGAGGGGGACGGAGAGGGGTGCGGAGAGGGGACGGAGAGGGGGACTGAGAGGGGTGCGGAGAGGGGGACGGAGAGGGGGACTGAGAGGGGTGCGGAGAGGGGGACGGAGAGGGGGGACTGAGAGGGGTGCGGAGAGGGGGACTGAGAGGGGTGCGGAGAGGGTTGCGGAGAGGGGTGCGGAGAGGGGGACGGAGAGGGGGACTGAGAGGGGTGCGGAGAGGGGGACGGAGAGGGGGACTGAGAGGGGTGCGGAGAGGGGTGCGGAGAGGGGTGCGGAAAGGGGAACAGAGAGGGTTGCGGAGAGGGGTGCGGAGAGAGGGACTGAGAGGGGGGCAGGGAGAGGGACTGAGAGGGGGGCAGAGAGGGGGAGGGAGAGGGCATTCTTGGTGAGGCTGGTGCAAGGAGTAAATAACTTCACTAAAGGAGGGTGGAATGCGTCTTTGTTGAGGTCAGGCCCTGTTTAAACACACAGAGAGACACACCCTTACACACGTCCAGGGTTCCAGTCTACCCTGACTTTGATCACCCCTTTGTCGTCCTTATGAGTTGTCAGAAACAGAACCCAGAGAATCAAGTGGTCTGAGATCAAATAGTCAGCCATGTAATGGGGACTGCATAGGGATAGACAAAATGACATCATGAAGAGGAGGAGGGGAGGAGGAGGAGAAGGGGAGGAGGAGGAGGGGAAGAGGTGGAGGAGGAGGAGGGGAAGAGGGGGGGGAGGGGGAGGAGGAGGAGGGGGGGGGGGGACTGGGAGGGGGACGGAGAGGGGGAGGAGAGGGGGAGGGGGAGGAGGGGGGGAAGGGGGACTGGAGGGGGAGGGGGACGGAGAGGGGGGGAGGGGAGGGGGACGGGGAGGGGAATAGGAAGAGGAGGAAGAGGAGGAGGACTGAGAGGGGGCAGAGGAGGGGGAGGGGGGGGGAGAGAGGGGAAGAGGGGGAGGAGAGGGGGACTGAGAGGGGGAGGAGGAGGGGAAGAGGGGGAGGGGTGCGGAGGGGGGATGGAGAGGGGGACTGGAGGAGGGGGAGGAGAGAGGAGGGGGAGGAAGAGGAGGAGGGGGAGGGGGGGGGGGAGGGGGGGAGGAGAGGGGGGAAGAGGGGGGGGAGGGGGGAGAGGGGGAGGAGGAGGGGGATGGAGAGGGGGACGGGAGGGGGTGCGGGAGGGGGATGGGATGGGGAAGGGGCGGAGGGGAAGAGGGGGAGGAGGGGGAGGGGAGGGGAGGGGGAGGAGGGGGGGAGAGGGGGAAGAGGAGGAGGGGAGGAGGAGGGGAGGAGAGGGGGAGGAGGGGGACTGAGAGGGGAGGGGAGAGAGGGGAGGAGGGGAAGAGGGGAGGGGGACTGGAGGGGGGAGGGGGAGGGGGGGGAGGGGGAGGAGGAGGGGGGAGGGAGGAGAGAGGGGGGAGGGGGAGGGGAGGGGGACTGGAGGGGGGGAGTGGAGGGGGAGGAGGGGGAGGGGTGGGGAGGGGGAGGAGAGGGGAGAGGGGTGCGGAGAGGGGGAGGAGGAGGGAGGGGAGAGAGGGGGAGGAGGGGGGAAGAGGGGGAGGGGGAGAGGGGAGGAGGGGGAAGAGGAGGAGAGGGGGACTGAGGGGGTGGGAGGTGGAGGAGGAGGGGGACTGAGAGGGGTGCGGAGAGGGGGAGAGAGGGGACTGCTAAATGACTTAAATGTAAATGTAATGTAATGAGAGGAGGAGGAGGGGGGGAAGGGGGAGGAGGGGGAGAGGGGTGCGGAGAGGAGGAGGGGGAGGGGGACTGAGAGGGGTGCGGGGGAAGAGGATGGGGGGAGGAGGAGGGGAAGGGAGGTTGGGGGGGAGGAGGCGGGAGGGGACTGAGAGGGGGCGGGAGGGGACGGAGAGGGGGAGGAGGGGGGAAGAGGGGGATGGGAGGGGAAGAGGGGTGCGGGGAGGGGGATGGAGGGGAAGAGGGGGGGGAGGAGGGGAGAGGGGGACAGGAGGAGGGGAAGAGGGGTGGGGAGGGGAAGAGGAGGGGAAGAGGACTGGAGGAGGGGAAGAGGGGGAGGAGGGAGGAGGAGGGGGACGGAGAGGGGGAAGAGAGGGGGGAGGAGGAGGGGAGAGGGGGAGGAGAGGGGGAAGAGAGGGGGGGGAGAGGGTGGGAGAGGGGGAGGAGAGGGGGAAGAGGGGGCGGAGGGGGACTGGAGGGGCGGAGAGGGGGGGAGGGGTGGGGGGGGACGGAGGGGGAGAGGGTGCGGAGAGGGGAAGAGGGGGGAGGGGAGGGAGGGGGGAGGGGGAGGGGCGGAGGAGGGACTGAGAGGAGGGGAGGGGACTGAGAGGGGGAGGGGGGGAGGAGGGGAGGGAGAGGGGGCGGAGAGGGGGAGGGGAGGGGGAGGAGAGGGGAAGAGGGGGTGGGGAGGGGAGGAGGGGGGAGAGGTGGGGGAGGGGGAGGAGGAGAGAGGGGCGGAGGAGGGGAGGAGGGGGGGGAGAGGGGGGAGGAGGGAAGATGGGGAAGAGGGGAGGGGAGAGAGGGACTGAGGAGAGGGGAGGGGAGGGAGAGGCATTCTGGGCTGGGAGGAGGAGGAGGGGGAAGTCTTTGGAGGTCAGGGTTTAAAGACACAGAGGGACAGAGGAGGACACACGGGGAGTCTACCCTGACTTTGATCACCCCTTTGGGGGAGGGAAACAGGGGGAGGAGGAGTGGGAGGTCAGCCATGTAAGGGGGGGGGGGATAGGAGGAAGAGGAGGAGGGGGAGGAGGAGGAGGGGAGGAGGAGGGGAAGAGGGGGAGAGGAGGGAGGAGGAGGAGGGGGGGAGGGGGGAGGGGGGGAGGGGAGAGGGGGGAGGAGGAGGAGGGGGGAGGGGGGGAGGAGGGGGAGGAAGAGGGGGAAGAGGGGAGGGGAGGGGGAGGAGGGGAGGAGGGGAGGAGGAGGAGGAGGAGGAGGGGAGGAGGGGGGAAGAGGGGGAGGGGAGAGGGGGAGGAGGAGGGGGAGGGGGAAGAGGAGGAGGAGGGGGGAGGAGGGGGAGGAGGAGGGGGAAGAGGAGAGGAGGGGGGGGGGGGGGAAGAGGGGGAGGGGAAGAGGGGGAAGAGGAGGAGGAGGGGAGGAGGAGGGGAGAGGAGGGGGAGGGGAGGAGGAGGGGAGGAAGAATATAATAATAATAATATATCCCATTTAGCAGACGGTCCAAAGCGGAGGAGGCTGGGGAGGGGGGAGGCCCCAGCGGGAGGACCCACGACGGGGTTGCAAGCGCCATGCTCTACCGACTGAGCCACACAGGAGAAGAGGGGGAAGAGGAGGAGGGGAGTAGGAGGGGAAGGAAGAGGGGGAAGAGGAGGAGGAGGGGAGGAGGAGGGGAAGGAGAGGGGGAGGGAGGAGGGGGGGAGGGGGAGGGGAAGGAGGAGGGGGAAGAGGAGGAGGGGGAGGGGGAGGGGAAGGAGGGAAGGAAGAGGGGGAAGAGGTGGAGGAGGGGGAGAGGAGGGGAAGGAAGATGGGGAAGAGGAGGAGGGGGGAGAGGAAGGGAGGGGAAGAGGAGGAGGAGGAGGGGAGGGGAGGAGAGGGGGGAAGAGGAGGAGGAGGGGAGTAGGAGGGGAGGAGGAGGGGAAGGAGGAGGGGGAAGAGGAGGAGGAGGGGAGGAGGAGGGAGGAGGGGAGGAGGGGAAGGAAGAGGGGGAAGAGGAGGAGGAGGGGGAGGGGGAGGGGGAAGAGGAGGAGGAGGGGAAGAGGGGGGAAGGAAGAGGGGGAGGAGGGGAGGAGGAGGGGAAGGGAGGGGGGAAGAGGAGGAGGGGGAAGGAAGAGGAGGAAGGGGAGGGGGAAGAGGAGGAGGGAGGAGGAGGAGGAGGGGAGGAAGGGGGGAGGGGGAGGAGGGGAGGAGGAGAGGGGGAGGAGGAGGAGAGGGGAGGAAGAGGGAGGAGAGGGGAGGAGGGGAAGAGGGAGGAGGGGGGAAGGGGGGGGAGGGAGGGGGAAGAGGAGGGGAAGGAGGGAGGGGGAAGGGAGGGGAAGGAAGAGGGGGAAGAGGAGGGGGAGGGGAAGAGGGGGAAGAGGAGGGGGAGGAAGAGGGGGAAGAGGAGGGGGAGGGGAAGAGGGGGAAGGAGGAGGGGAGGGGAGGAGGAGGGGGAAGAGGGGAGGAAGAGGAGGAGGAGGGGGAGGAGGGGGGGGGAGGGGAGGAGGAAGGAGGAGGAGGGAAGGAAGAGGGGGAAGAGGGGAGGAGGGAGGAGGAGGGGGGAAGAGGGGGAGGAGGGGAGGGGGAAGGGAGGGGGAAGAGGTGGAGGAGGGGAGAGGAGGGGAGGAGGAGGGGAAGGAAGAGGGGGAAGAGGAGGGGGAGGGAGGAGGGGAAGGAAGAGGGGGAAGGAGGAGGAGGGGGAGGAAGAGGGGAAGAGGAGGAGGAGGGGGAGGGAGGGGAGGAGGAGGGGAAGGAAGAGGGGGAAGAGGAGGGGGGGAGGGGGGAGGAGGGGAAGGAAGAGGGGAGGAGGGGGGAGGAGGAGGGGAAGGAAGAGGGGGGGGGAGGGGGAGGGGAGGGGAGGGGAGGAGGAGGGGAGGGAAGGGGGGAGGGGAGGAGGGGGAGGGGGAGGGGAGGAGGGGGAAGAGGAGGAGGAGGGGAAGAGGGGAGGGAGGGGGGAGGGGAGGGGAAGAGGAGGAGGGAGGAGAGGGGGGGAGGAGGAGGAGGGGGAAGGGAGGAGGGGGGGAGGGGGAAGAGGAGGGGAGGAGGAGGAGGGAGGGGAGGAGGAGGAGGGGGAGGAGGAGGAGGGGAGAGAGGAGGAGGAGGGGAAGGAGGGGAGGAGAGGAGGGAGGGGAAGAGGAGGGGGAGAGGAGGGGAGGAGGGGGGAAGAGGAGGAGGAGGGGAGGAGGAGGGAGGGGAAGAGGGGGAGGGGGAGGAGGAGGGGAGGGGAGGGGGAGAGGAGGAGGGGAGGGGAAGGGGAAGAGGAGGAGGGAGGGGAAGGAGGAGGGGGAAGAGGAGGAGGAGGGGAAGGAAGAGGGGGAAGAGGAGGGGAAGGAAGAGGGGGAAGAGGAGGAGGAGGGGGAGGAAGAGAGGGGAGGAGGGGGAGGGGAAGGAAGAGGGGGAAGAGGAGGAGGAGGGGAAGGAGGGGGGAGGGGGAGGGAGGGGGAGGAGGAGGGGGAAGAGGAGGAGGAGGGGAAGGGGAAGAGGGGGAAGAGGAGGGGGAGGAAGGGAGGAGGGGGAAGAGGAGGGGAAGGAAGAGGGGGAAGAGGAGGGGAAGGAAGAGGGGGAAGGAGGAGGGGGGGAAGAGGGGGAAGAGGAGGAGGAGGGGAGGGGGAAGAGGGGGAAGAGGGGGAAGGGGGAGGAGGAGGGGAGGAGGGGAGGGGGAGGGGAAGGGGGGAAGAGGAGGAGGAGGGGAGAGGGGGGAGGAGGAGGGGGGAAGAGGGGGAAGAGGAGGAGGAGGGGAGAGGAGGGGAGGGGAAGAGGGGGAAGAGGAGGAGGAGGGGGAGGAGGGGAGAGGGGGAAGAGGGGGAAGAGGAGGGGAGGAGGGAGGAGGAGGGGAGGGGGGAAGAGGGGGAGAGGAGGAGGGGAGGAGGAGGGGAAGGAAGAGGGGAAGAGGAGGAGGAGGGGAGTAGGAGGGGAGGAGGAGGGGAAGGAAGGGGGGGAGGGGGAGGAGGAGGGGAGGAGGGGAAGGGGAGGGGGAAGAGGGGGGAGGAGGAGGAGGGGAGGAGGAGGGGGAAGAGGGGGAAGAGGAGGAGGAGGGGAGGAGGGGAGGAGGAGGGGAAGGAAGAGGGGGAAGAGGAGGAGGAGGGGAGGAGGAGGGGAGGAGGAGGGGAAGGAAGAGGGGGAAGAGGAGGAGGAGGGGAGGAGGAGGGGAGGAGGAGGGGAAGGAAGAGGGGGAAGAGGAGGAGGAGGGGAGGAGGAGGGGAAGGAAGAGGGGGAAGAGGAGGAGGAGGGGAGGAGGAGGGGAAGGAAGAGGGGGAAGAGGAGGAGGAAGGGAGGAGGAGGGGAAGGAAGAGGGGGAAGAGGAGGAGGAGGGGAGGAGGAGGGGAGGAGGAGGGGAAGGAAGAGGGGGAAGAGGAGGAGGAGGGGAAGGAAGAGGGGGAAGAGGAGGAGGAGGGGAGGAGGAGGGGGAGGAGTAGGAGGGGAGGAGGAGGGGAAGGAAGAGGGGGAAGAGGAGGGGAGGAGGAGGGGGGAGGAGGAGGAGGGGGAGGAGGAGGGGAAGGAAGAGGGGGAGAGGAGGAGGAGGGGAAGGAGAGGGGGAAGAGGAGGAGGAGGGGAAGGAAGGGGGGGGAAGAGGAGGGGAAGGAAGAGGGGAAGAGGAGGAGGAGGGGAAGGAAGAGGGGGAAGAGGAGGGGAAGGAAGAGGGGGAAGAGGAGGGGAAGGAAGAGGGGGAAGAGGAGGGGAAGGAAGAGGGGGAAGAGGAGGAGGAGGGGAAGGAAGAGGGGGAAGAGGAGGAGGAGGGGAAGGAAGAGGGGGAAGAGGAGGGGAAGGAAGAGGGGGAAGAGGAGGAGGAGGGGAAGGAAGAGGGGGAAGAGGAGGGGAAGGAAGAGGGGGAAGAGGAGGGGAAGGAAGAGGGGGAAGAGGAGGGGAAGGAAGAGGGGGAAGAGGAGGGGAAGGAAGAGGGGGAAGAGGAGGGGAAGGAAGAGGAGGAGGAGGAGGAGGAGGAGGACCTCAGAGGACTTTGTTTATTCTTATTTAAGTGACTTCAGCGATTTGATGTAATGATCTAGAACTATTGTAGTTGTTAAATTATGTAGTGTATCGACAGAATATATTTGCAACCAAACTGTTGTCTTTGTGTGTTTGGAGTTTGAATCATGTTTATTTGGGTATACACTCACTGTCGTGTATTTAGTGCCAGTTCAGGGTAGTAGTTTGGGAATGGGTGGGTGTTTGGCATGACAAGTGTATAGTTATATTTCTAAGAGTGTGAGTGTTGTGTGTTTATTTATTTGTGACTCAGGCTACCACAGATGGCTGTGTATGGCTTGTGTGTGTCTCTGCATATTGTTGTTTACCTATTTTGACCTCTTCCTGTATGTGTGTGTGTGTGTGTCTATCTGTTGTGAGGTCTGTAGAAGGAACATGGTGCGTGTATGCATGCCTATGGGGCTGCTAATGGCCTCATGGAGTAATGCCTTTGGTGTCAATCAGGACGTGACTCCTCATTGTTCTTCAAACACATGCCCTTCTAGTGATGTCATCATCCTCTCAAAACCCCATTTGACCTCACTTACAATGACATCACCCAGTGACCTCTGACCCCTGTTTCTATTGACCACAGAGACTTACAAGGCGGGTCCAGTAAGACCCTCAGTAGGTTGTTCTATGACGATCACTGGTCCAAACATCGAGTCATCACCTGTCTGGACTGGTCCCCTCAGGTAAGGACTGCTTTGGGGTGAAGTTTCCCCTATGTACAGTTATATCAGCTTCCCCTCCCCAATCCTAACCTTATCAATAGTGGGGAAAATGCTAAACTGACCCAAGAACAGCATTTAGGTGTAACTTCACCCTACACCCCAAGTACCCGTGTGTGTGTGTTTTGAACGGAGGGTGTATGTGTCTGTGTGTGTCATTACTGACTCGACAATCATTGTATTTTAACTTCTGTCCTCTCCATCCTCTTCCTCCTCTTCCTCCTCTCCATCCTCTTCCTCCTCTCCATCCTCTTCCTCCTCTCCATCCTTTTCCTCCTCTCCATCCTCTTCCTCCTCCATCCCTTCCTCCTCTCCATCCATCCTTCCTCCCTCCATCCCATCCTCTCCACTCTTCCTCTCCATTCTCTTCCTCCTCTCCATCCTCATCCTCCTTCCTCCTCTCCATCCTCTTCCTCCTCTCCATCCATCCTCTCCATTCTCTCCTCTCCATCCTCTTCCTCCCTCCTCCATCCTCTTCCCTCCTCTCCATCCTCTTCCTCCTCTCCATCCTCTACCTCCTCTCCATCCTCTACCTCCTCTCCATCCTCTTCCTCCTCTCCATCCTCTCCTCCTCTCCATCCTCCTCTCATCCTCTTCCTCCTCTCCATCCTCTTCCTCCTCTCCATCCTCTTCCTCCTCTCCATCCATCCTCTCTCATCCTCTTCCCTCCTCTCCATCCTCCTCTCATCCCTTCCTCTCCATCCCATCCCTCTTCCTCCTCTCCATCCTCTTCCTCCCTCCTACCTCCTCCATCCTCCTCCTCCACTCCATCCCTTCCTCCTCCATCCTCTTCCTCCTCCTCCTCTACCTCCCTCCATTCTCTTCCTCTCATCCTCATCCATCCTTACCTCCTCTCCATCCTCCATCCTCTACCTCCCTCCTCTACCTCCTCTCCATCCATCCTCTCCATCCCTCCATCCTCTTCCTCCTCTCCATCTCCATACCTCTCCATCCTCTACCTCCTCTCCATCCCTCCTCCCCCTCCATCCTCCATCCTCTTCCTCCTCTCCATCCTCTACCTCCTCTCCATCCTCTACCTCCTCTTCCTCCTCCCCTGATCCTCCTTTAATTTTCCGTCTTTCCTTCCGCTCCTCTATCTCTCCATTTTATTTGATCTTGTCCCCTCTCCTCTTCCTCCCCCTCCTCTTCCTCCCCAGTACCCAGAGCTGTTGGTGGCGTCCTACAACAACAACGAGGATGCTCCTCACGAGCCTGACGGTGTAGCTCTGGTCTGGAACAGGAAGTTTAACGAGAACACACCTGAGTATGTCTTCCACTGCCAGGTAAAATCAGTCCCAGGTCCAGGTCTATAAATATGTTGGGTACAGGGCCTGTATTCACAAAGTGTCTGATCTAGGTTGATATGACCTATAACTGTTCCCCACAGGATACAGATACTGGATTTGTGTGATGTATATGTCTATATATTTAACAACAGTCTGATTCACAATTGTGTTTTGAGTCTCAACAGAGGCTAAATAAAAATGTTTTCACATCACTTTGTCTTTTAATGTATCCTGCCAATATCTGACAAAGAGTTACAGTATTTCCCTCCAGTTGATTCATGTTTTAACTGGCAGCCGGATACAACTGGATGTGGGTAGAGCTACTGCCACCAGTGTCCCAAATGGTACCCTATTTCCTAAATAGTGCACTACTTTTGACCAGAGCTCCCATAGGGCTCTGGCCAAAAGTAGTGCACTATGACGGGAATAGGGTTCCATTTTGGGATGCTGGCCTAAGACTAGGAGGATGTACCACTCCACCGCTGCAACGATGACAATGACACCAGAGATAAAAAATAAGGAGTGAAGTGATATTTAATGAAAGCAGTGAGTTCCTCAGGGGTTCCTGGGCTTTGGCCTACTTGGGCAGAACATGATATTACAGAACATGTCCGCTCAATGGTGACTAAAAAAATCTGAGGTTTTGGTGCAGAAAATACCTTCTGGTTGGTCCTGATGCTAATTATTATAGACTCTAGGGTGAGTTTTTGTGGTGTGTGTGTGTGTGTGTGTGTGTGAGCTTGTGCGTGTGTTTGAGGGAGTGATGAGGAGGCGACTGAGGGCCGGGGAGGAAAGTTAGAGGGCCTCCCCGCTCCCAAGAGAGAGAGGGGGATTACAGAGACATCTCCATAATAAAAAGATGTGGCCTACCACTTCCTAATCCAGCAGGCCACATGTGTTCACCCACCCACGTGGATCCTCCAGTCGTATGGGCTGCTTGACTCTGTTTCCTACGCCCAGAGTCTACCACACACACACACACACACACACACACACACACACACACACACACACACACACACACACACACACACACACACACACACACACACACACACACACACACACACACACACACACACACACACACACACACACACACAGAATCACAGAATCACAGACATACACACACACAGAATCACAGACATACACATGCACAGCCACCCATTCCCACCATGCAGACCAATGACCCCATTTAGCAGATGTTTTAGCAGACCACATACAGTGCTAATATTTCTGTAGAAATGGGTTGTAGAAGTTGTGAGGTAATGGATTTTACAGGACACTTTTATTCCACTACTATTATTAATGTATGTTCATGCCTAAGTGTTCTGGTGTAGATATAACAGTACTACAATACAGCTACACGGATTACTGGAGTCATTTTCTCTTTACAAGTGGTTTGCTTCCATATTGTAGTCTGAAAGCTTGACTCTGTTGTCAACATGGGTTTATATAGCGTAATGATGTGTGTGTGTTTGTGTGTGTGTGTGTGTGTGTGTGTGTGTGTGTGTGTGTGTGTGTGTGTGTGTGTGTGTGTGTGCGTCAATGGCATCGGAGGCTGTGAGAGGAGTTGACAGCAACCATAGATACACTTTATGTGGTTGTAAATTTGTATGTGCTGTTTTTGGCAGTGATAAACTGAGTATTGAAGAGAAGTTAAAATAGTCCACACAGTTAAAGTGGCAATCGGCAGTTGGAACAATAACAAAGCATTTCCCCCACTGTTTCGGTAAAAAGCTGAGGGATGGTGCTGGAGAAATGTAACCACACTCAGATTCATAGACAAAGCTATGGTTGCAAGGGCTGACCATCCAAATGATAGTTTTAACCATGTTTGGAGGCTCTTTAGTGTTTGTTTACATTTACTTTGTTAAACAAGTTTATATTTTGGGTTCTGATGGAGTATAACTTATATTCTTCAAGTCCAAAAATGGATGTAGCAACTACAGATTGCCCCTTTTAAAGGACAAGTTCAACATTTTACAACATAATAGTTGGTTCCTCACCCTGAAAGTAGTCTCTGTGCCAGGGGGAACTGTATGGTTTGGTTTTCTTTTAAACAGCCACTACAAACGTCAGTTAACTTTAGCCACTGCTAGCTAAAAATCTATAAAAGTGAAAGGGGCAATGGAAAGATAAAAGGGCAAATGTCAAACCGAATCACTTAGTTGATTTCAGTTTATTCAGGGTGACTGTTTCTCCTGGTCCATAGACCTTTCGGGTGAGGAATGGACCTTTAAATCCACCCTATAGATATGAACTGATAATACAGTATGCAAAGTCTAACCCTGCATGCCTCTTATTCTTTGACACACACACATTGCTTCTCACAGGAAAGGGGTCAATTTGGGTAAGTGAGTGACGCTGTTGGGAAAATGTGTGCTGGAGGAAATTATATCACAAAATGAAAGGATGGAAAACCGAAATGTCACCTCCCAGGCTCCCTTGTGTCAGTCACTATGAGTGTGTCCTGGGGATGTGCCATGTCTTTTCATCAGGAGGGAAGAAAAAGCAGAATGAACGAGATAAATAATTAAATGAAAGAAAGAAAGAGAGAGGAGTCAATCTCCAACCGCTTGGCACGGGCCTCCTCCGTGTTTTGTGCTGGAGAGGGATGAAAGGAGGCAGGAGTGGTCGGGGGAGAAGAGATATTGTTTTTCGCTCCGGGGTCTATTACAAACAGAGGCGTTCCTTTCTAGTTATCCAGAGATCAGATGGATATTAATGTGTGAGCATGTTCTGCCGTTTAACCCCCCAAACCACAGGCCCCATTTCTCTTCTCTCTTCTCCTCTTCCTGAGGTAGACGAACACACTCATCCTTTATCATATCAAATCAAATTGTATTTGTCACATGCGCCAAATACAACAGATGTCGACCTTACAGTGAAATGCTGAATACAACAGGTGTAGACCTTACAGTGAAATGCTTACTTACAAGCCCCTAACTAACAATGCAGTTTTAATAAAATACCAACAAAAAAGTAAGAGATAAGAATAACAAATAGTTAAAGAGCAACAGTAAATAACAAATAACAACTATCCTCTCTTCAATCACACATGCTTAGCTTCGCTGGGCTCTGCCTGGGCTCTGTTAGGGCTCTGCTCTACTAGGGCTCTGCTAGGGCTCTGTTGGGGCTCTGCTATGGCTTGCTATTGCTCTGCTTGGGCTCTGCTAGGGCTCTGCTATTGCTCTGCTCTGTTAGGACTGTGTTAGGGCTCTATTAGGGCTCTGTCACTCTTGGCTTGGCAGGGACCAGAGAGGACTATTTTTCCAGATCTTCCCACAGTGGCTCGCTTGACCATCTTGGATCACTCTTTGTCTCTCTTCAAGTCAAGGTGCTTATTGCCATTGGAAACATATGTGTACATTGCCAAAGCAAGTGAAATAAACAATAAAACAGTAACTATTACACTCACACAAGTTCCAAAAGAATGAAGAAATGTTTAATGTCATATTATGTCTATATACAGTGTTGTAACAATGTGCAAATAGTTCAAGTAAAATGGGAAAATAAATATGGGTTGTATTTACAATGGTGTTTGTTATTCACTGGTTGCCCTTTTCTTGTGGCAACAGGTCACACATCTTGCTGCTGTGATGGCACACTGTGGAATTTCACCCAATAGATATGGGAGTTTTTCAAAATTGGATTTGTTTTCAAATTCTTTATGGGTCTGTGTAATCTGAGGGAAATATGTCTCTCTAATATGGTCATACATTTGGCAGGAGGTTCTCTCTCTTTCTCTCTCTGTCAAACATGGCTTCCGTCCATGGAGTTACTTTGTATCATTTGCCATCTGATGTTTATTTATTTTTATTTCTCCTTCATTTAACCAGGTAGGCCTGTTGAGAACACCTTCATTTAACCAGGTAGGCCTGTTGAGAACACCTTTATTTAACCAGGTAGGCCTGTTGAGAACACATTTATTTAACCAGGTAGGCCAGTTGAGAACACCTTTATTTAACCAGGTAGGCCAGTTGAGAACACCTTTATTTAACCAGGTAGGCCTGTTGAGAACACCTTTATTTAACCAGGTAGGCCTGTTGAGAACACCTTTATTTAACCAGGTAGGCCTGTTGAGAACAAGTTCTCATTCACAACTGCAACCTGGCCAAGATAAAGCAAAGCAGTGTGACAAAAACAGAATTACACATGGGATAAACAAATGTACACTCAATAACACAATAGAAAGTCTATATACAGTGTGTGCAAATGGAGTAAGGAGGTAAGGCAATAAATAGGCCATAGTAGCGAAGTAATTACAATTTATCAATTAACACTGAAGTGAAAGATGTGCAGATGATGATGTGCAAGTAGAAATACTGGTGTGCAAAAGAGCAAAAAAGTAAATAAAAACAGTATGGGAATGTGGCCGGTGTGAAAGGGTTAGCTAGATAGTGGTGCACACTAGTTGCATTTCAACCACTCTTGAAGTAGACCTTGAAGACCTTGAAGTAGTTGTTTCTCTCTCGCTCCTCTCCACCACTTCTCCTCTTGTCTACTACTTTCTTTCACTTGTTTTAATTCTGTTATCTCTCTCTCTCTACTCATTCGCTATACTCTATTATCTCTCTCTCTACTCCATTCTCTCTCTCTCTCCATTCTATATCTAGAGGACTTGTGATATCTCCAGGAGCAATATAGCATAATTTCTGTCTTTATCTGTTGTCTAGTACTGTCTTTTTGCTAGCCAGGGCCATCTACTTTAAGTGCTGCCTGTCTTCCCAGTAGCCTTCTTGGTGTGTGAAGTGATGACTGCTCATCACTTGCAGATGATTGTTGACACATCAACCAGGATCAAGGGGCAGGGCCATTTGTGACTTGTTTTGGTAATCAGTGGCTGTATTGGCGAGGGAGTGGTTTCTCCTCTCCTAGGCAATCAGCAATTAGTACAGGGAGGTGTGCTCTTCACTTCTGCTTGGCAATTATTAATTAGTGTTAGTACTTCAGTCTCTCCTGGCTTCTCAGCGGCAGCTGTAAGCGGCGGCCGTGTCAGTGGCGGTCTCGTTGGCAAAACTAAGACCGCCGCCAAAACAAAGACTGTTCGGCTGAGTTATTTGTGGAAGGAAAGAGAGGAAGGTTCCACACCACTCTCACCTCAGTATAACTGCAGTTAGAGTGCAGTATAACTATTTTGCAATTACTGCGTCCAAAATACCACAGTCGACTGAAGTTACTGCACTTTTACTGCAGTTATACTGCACTTTTAATGCAGTTAGTGCACTTTTACTGCAGTTATACTGCACTTTTAATGCAGTTATACTGCACTTTTACTGCAGTTACTGCACTTTTACTGCAGTTATACTGCACTTTTACAGCATTTACTGCACTTTTACTGCAGTTATACTGCACTTTTACTGCAGTTATACTGAGGTGAGAATGGTGTGGTTATACCGAGGATGATTGTGGTGTTTCAAAACTACAATATTGTTTTGTAAGTGTCACTTGAGTATCTTACCTAGATATTTTCGGATTATGTTATTTTGCAACTATGTGTGTGTTTCCTATACCTTTTCGCTCCTCTCCCTGTAGGCTTTACAGATGCCCCCCTCCCCTTGGCTGCAACCCTTATGATGTAGTATACCCTGCACGCACAACCCATGTGGAATTCCGGGTCTCTGGCAGCGTTTGGAACTGCCAATCTGCAATCAAGAACAGCAAGTTCATTTCAGCCTGTGCTTCCCTTTAGTTCCTTGACTTTTTGGCCCTGAGACATGAATCACCCCAGAGAACACTGCTACTCCAGCTGCTCTCTCTTCATCTGACTACGTTTTCTCTCATAGTCCAAGAGCATCTGGTTGTCTCAGTGGTGAAAGGGCTACCCTTTTCTCCTAAGTGGAGATGTTCTCTCTTCTTCCTCTCTCACCTGTCTACACACAAGATGGCGCCGGAGCAGAAGGCAGGCGTTTTACGTGCCCCTAACCGATTGTTTTTTTTCTTCGTTTATCTGTTTTGTTTGTAACTTATTATTTTACTATTTTTGTACATAATGTTGCCGCTACCGTCTCTTATGACCGAAAATAACTTCTGGACTGCGATTACTCACCACGGTCTAGCAGAATAGTTTTTCTTCTTTCACGACTCTGACGAACCCGAGGCAGAGGATATACGGCTCCCTCGGGAACAGGCCCAGACTACAGTGATCTGCGTGAAGAGGAGGCGGAGAAAGAGAGGCCAGAGGACGTGCAACCTTCTGAGGAGTCGGAGGCGATCAAATTAACCCCCACTCTCCTTAATTCTGCTAGCACACATGCTATCTTTGGACAATAAATGGACGAGTTGTTGGGAAGATTAAACTGCCAACGGGACATTAAAAATGGTAAAATCTTATGCTTCACGGAGTCGTGGCTGAACGACGACAATATCAACATACAGCCTGCTGACTATGCGATGTACTGGCAGGATAGAACAGCGGCGTCTGGTAAGACAAGGGGCGGCGGTCTATGTATTTTTGTAAACAACAGCTGGTGCACGATATCTAAGGAAGTCTCAAGCTATTGCTCGCCGGAGGAAGAGTTTCTCATGATAAGCTGCAGACCACATTACCTACCGAGAGAGTTTTCATCTATATTCTTTGTAGCTGTTTACATACCACCACAGTCAGAGGCTGGCACTAAGACAGCATTGAATGAGCTGTATTCCGCCATAAGCAAACAAGAAAACGCTCACCCAGAGGCGCCGCTCCTAGTAGCCGGGGACTCGAATGCAGGGAAACTTAAATCCGTTTTACCAAATTTTTATCAGCATGTTAAATGTGCAACCAGAAGGAAAAGAACTCTGGACCACCTATACTCCACACACAGAGATGCATACAAAGCTCTCCCTCGCCCTCCATTTGGCAAATCTGACCATAATTCCATCCTCCTGATTCCTGCTTACAAGCCAAAATTAAAGCAGGAAGCACCAGTGACTAGATCAATAAAAAAGTGGTCAGATGAAGCAGATGCTAAGCTACAGGACTGTTTTGCTAGCACAGACTGGAGTATGTTCCGGGATTCCTCCAATGGAATTGAAGAGTACACCACATCTGTCAGTGGCTTCATCAGTAAGTGCATCGATGACGTCGTCCCCACAATGACTGTACATATCCCAACCAGAAGCCATGGACTACAGGCTGCATCCACACTGAGCTAAAGGCTAGAGCTGCCGCTTTCAAGGAGCGGGACTCTAACCCGGAAGCTTATAAGAAATCATGCTATGCCCTCTCAACGAACCATCAAACAGGCAAAGCATCAATACAGGACTAAGATCGAGTCATACTACACCGGCTCTGATGCTCGTCAGATGTGGCAGGGCCTGCAAACCATTACAGAATACAAAGGGAAGCACAGCCGAGAGCTGCCCAGTGACACAAGCCTACTGGACGAGCTAAACTACTTCTATGCTCACTTCAAGGCAAATAACACTGAAATATTCATGAGAGCACCAGCTGTACCGGAAGACTGTGATCACGCTCTCCGCAGCCGATGTGAGTAAGACCAGGTCAACATTCACAAGGTCGCAGGGCCAGACAGATTACCAGGACGTGTATTGCAAGCATGCGCTGACCAACTGGCAAATGTATTCACTGACATTTTCAACCTGTCCGAGTCTGTGATGCCAACATGTTTTAAGCAGACCATCATAGTGCCTGTGTCCAAGAACACTACGGTAACCTGCCTAAATGACTACTGACCCGTAGCACTCACGTCTGTAGCCATGAAGTGCTTTGAAAGGCTGGTCATGGCTCACATCAACACCATCATCCCAGATACACTAGACCCACTACAATTTGCATACTGCCTCAACAGATCCAGAGATGACGCAGTCTCCATTGCACTCCACACTGCCCTTTCCCACCTGGACAAAAGGAACACCTATGTGAGAATGCTATTCATTGACTATAGCTCAGCGTTCAACACCATAGTGCCCTCAAAGCTCATCAATAAGCTAAGGATCCTGGGACTAAACACCTCCCTCTGCAACTGGATCCTGGACTTCCTGACGGGCTGCCCCCAGGTGGTAAATGTAGGTAACAACACATCCGCCACGCAGATCCTCAACACAGGGGTCCCTCAGGGGTGCGTGCTCAGCCCCCTCCTGTACTCCCTGGTCAATCGTAACTACACGGCCATGCACGACTCCAACACCATCATTAAATCTGCCGATGACACAACAGTGGTAGGCCTGATCACCGACAACAACAAGACAGCCTATAGGGAGGAGGCCAGAGACCTGGCCGTGTGGTGCCAGGACAACAACCTCTCCCTCAACGTGACAAATTAGATGATTGTGGACTACAGTAAAAAGAGGACTGAGCACACACCCATTCTCATCGACGGGGCTGCAGTAGAGCAGGTTGAGAGCTTCAAGTTCCTTGGTGTCCACATCACCAACAAACTAACATGGTCCAAGCACACCAAGACAGTTGTGAAGAGGGCACAACAAAACCTATTCCCCCTCAGGAAACTGAAAAGATTTGGCATGGGTCCTCAGATTCTCAAAAGGTTCTACAGCTGCACCATCGAGAGCATCCTGACTGGTTGCATCAATGCCTGGTATGGCAACTGCTCTGCCTCTGACCGCAAGGCACGACAGAGAGTAGTGTCAACGGGCCAGTACATCACTGTGGGGCGGCAAGTAGCCTAGTGGTTAGAGCATTGGACTAGTAACCGAAATGTTGCAAGATTTAATCCCCGAGCTGACAATGTAAAAAATCTGTCGTTCTGCCCCTGAACAAAGCAGTTAACCCACTGTTTCTAGGCCGTCATTGAAAATAAGAATTTGTATTAACTGACTGACTTGCCTAGTTAAATAAAGGTAAATAATAATAATAATCACTGGGGCCAAGCCCCCTGCCATCCAGCACCTCTTTACCAGACTTCAACTGTACATACTACCTCAACTAACCGGTGCCCCCGCACATTGACTCTGTACCGGCACCCCCCTGTATATATTGTTCTTTTTTACTGCTGCTCTTTTATTACTTGTTATTTTTATCTCTTATTCTTATCCATATTTTTTTGAAACTGCACTGTTGGTTAGGGGCTCGTAAGTAAGCATTTTGTTGTGACTAAGTAAGCATCTGCGCATGTGACTAATTTGATTTGATCTGCTCATTTGAATTCCATGCTGTCACTGTCACTTCTCTACTCAAGCTTATGATTGTTGTCATATATTGTCCACCAGGTACCCTAGGAGAGTTCTTCAATGAGCTTGACACCTCATCTCTCTCTTCTGCTAAATCTTTCTCCCTCCTGTCTCCCTCTTTGGACCTACTCTCCTCCCTTTCCGTATTCTATGACTCGCACTGTCCCCTTTCCTACCAGCCGGCCAGGCCCTCCCCTCCCACCCTGTGGCTGAGTGACTCATTGCAAGCTTATAGAACAGTGCTGCGGACAGCTGAGCGGAAATTAAGGAAAGCTGAACTTCTGGAGGGCCTATCATCCTTTCTTTCACACCCTCCTCCTCTCTACCTTCTGTTTCTCTGTATCTGCTGCTAAAGCCACTTTCTATCACTGTACATTTCAAGCTTCTGCATCTAACCCTAGGAAATTATTTTCCACCTTCTTCTCCCTCCTTAATCCTCCACCCCTCCCCCTCCCTCCTCCCTCTCTGCGGACGACTTTGTCAACCACGTTGAAAGAAGGTTGATGACATCCACTCCTCAATCAATCATCCTATTGAGTCCACTAGTCCCACTCACACAGAACTAGCTTACGGCTTGACCTCTTTCTCCCCTCTCTCTCCAGATGAAGTCATGCGACTAGGGAGGTCTGGTCGCCCAACAACCTGTCTGTTTGACCCCATCCCCTCCTCCCTTCTCCAGACAATCTCTGGAAACCTTCTCCCAGTCCTCATTTCCCTCATCAACTCATCCCTGACCACTGGCTGCGTTCCCTCTATCTTCAAAATGGCCCGAATTGCTCCCCTCTTCAAGAAACCAACACTCAACTTATCTGACGTCAAAACCAATATACCGTTATCCTTTCTTTATTTTCTTTCCAAAACACTTAGGTGTGCTGTCTCTGATCAACTTTCTCGTTATCTCTCTCAGAACGATCTTGTTGACCCAAACCAGTCAGGCTTCAAGACGGGTTACTCAACCTAGACTGCTCTTCTTTGTGCCACGGAGGCTCTCCGCACTGCCAAAGCTGACTCTCTTTCCTCTGTTCTCATCCTCCTTTATCTATCCACTGCCTTCGACACCGTGAACCATCAGATCTTCCTCTTCACCCTCTCAGGGCTGGGTGTCTCAGGGTCTGCACACTCTTGAATTGCATCCTACCTGGCAGGCCGCTCCTTCCAGGTGACTTGGAGAGGATCTGTTTCTGCACCACATACTCTCACTACTGGTGTCCCCCAGGGCTCGGTTCTAGGCCCTCTCCTCTTCTCTCTATACACCAAGTCATTTGGCTCCATGATATCCTCACATGGTCTCTCCTATCATTACTATGCATATGACACACAACTACTTTTCTCTTTCCCCCCTTCTGACACACAGGTTGCAACATGCACCCACGTGCCTGGCAGATATCTCAGCTTAGATGTCGGCCCACTACCTCAAGCTCAACCTCAACAAGATGGAGCTGCTCTTCCTCCTGGGGGGCCTGCCCCCTCAAAGACCTTTCCATCACGGTTGACAACTCCACAGTGTTGCCCTCCCAGAGTGCAAAGAACCTTGGCGTGACCCTGGACAACACCCTGTCGTTCTCTGCAAACATCAAAGCAGTGACCCGCTCCTGCATGTTCATGCTCTACAACATCCATAGAGTACAACCCTACATCACAGGAAGTGGCACAGGTACTAATGCAACTTGCTGTGGCTGGGCTCCCCGCTTGTACCATTAAACCCCTGCATCTCATCCAGAACGCTGCAACCTGCCTGGTTTTCAACCTTCCCAAGTTCTCCCATGTCACCCTGCTCCTCCCTCACACTCCTTTGGCATCCAGTCAAAACTCCCATCCACTACAAGACCATGGTGCTTGCCTACAGAGCAGCAAGAGGAACTGCCCCTCCCTACCTTCAGGCTATGCTCAAACCCTATACCTCAATCCGAGTAATCCATTCTGCCACCTCTGGTCTCAGGATGGTAAGTTGGTGGTTGAAGATATCCCTCTAGTGGTGTGGGGGCTGTGCTTTGGCAAAGGGGGTGGGGTTATATCCTTCCTGTTTGGACCTGTCCCGGGGTGTCCTCGGGTTGGGCCACAGTGTCTCCTGACCCCTCCTGTCTCAGCCTCCAGCATTTATGCTGCAGTAGTTTATGTGTCGGGGGGGGCTGGGTCAGTTTGTTATATCTGGAGTACTTCTGTCCAATTTGGTGTCCTGTGTGAATCTAAGTGTACGTTCTCTAATTCTCTCCTTCTCTCTCTCTTTCTCTCTCTCGGAGGACCTGAGCCTTAGGACCATGCCCCAGGACTACCTGACATGATGACTCCTTGCTGTCCCCATTCCACCTGGCCGTGCTGCTGCTCCAGTTTCAACTGTTCTGCCTTATTATTATTCGACCATGCTGGTCATTTATGAACATTTGAACATCTTGGCCATGTTCTGTTATAATCTCCACCCGGCACAGCCAGAAGAGGACTGGCCACCCCACATATGCTCTCTCTAATTCTCTTTCTTTCTCTCTCTCTCTCGGAGGACCTGAGCCCGAGGACCATGCCCCAGGATTACCTGACATGATGACTCCTTGCTGTCCCCAGTCCACCTGGCCATGCTGCTGCTCCAGTTTCAACTGTTCTGCCTTATTATTATTCGACCATGCTGGTCATTTATGAACATTTGAACATCTTGGCCATGTTCTGTTATAATCTCCACCCGGCACAGCCAGAAGAGGACTGGCCACCCCACATAGCCTGGTTCCTCTCTAGGTTTCTTCCTAGGTTTTGGCCTTTATAGGGAGTTTTTCCTAACCACTGTGCTTCTACAGCTGCATTGCTTGCTGTTTGGGATTTTAGGCTGGGTTTCTGTACAGCACTTTGAGATATAAGCTGATGTACGAAGGGCTATATAAATAAATTTGATTTGATTTGATTTTGATTTGGTCTCTTGGCCCTGCCACCCCTGCGGGAAGGCAGCTACCGCTCAGCCCAGTCCAAGCTCTTCTCTGTCACGAAGAATGGAATCAGAAAATGATCTTGAGGTTCAACACAGCATGGAGGAGGCTGCGACTCATCTAAATGGTAAGCTACAACCTTTATTGTCCTGGCCACAAGCTAGGCACACCTGTATTTGGGGAGTGTCTCCCATTCTTCACTGCAGAGCCTCTCAAGGTCTGTCAGGTTGGATGGGGAGTGTTGCTGCACAGCTATTTTCAGGTCTCTCCAGAGATGTTCGATCAGGTTCAGGTCCGGGCTCTGGCTTGGCCACTCAAAGACATTCAGAAAGTTGTCACAAAGCCACTCCTGCGTTGTCTTGGCTGTGTGCTTAGGGTCATTATCCTGTTGGAAGGTGAACCTTCGCCCAAGTCTGAGGTTCTGAGTGCTCTAGAGCATGTTTTCATCAAGGATCTCTCTCTACTTTGCTCCGTTCATCTTTCCCTCGATCCTGACTAGTCTCCCAGTCCCTGCCGGCGAAAAACATCCTCACATGACGCTGCCACCACCCTGCTTCACTGTAGGAATGGTGTCAGGTTTCCTCCGGACGTGATGCGTGGCATTCAGGCCAAAGAGTTCAATCTTGGTTTCATCAGACCAGAGAATATTGTTTCTCATGGTCTGAGAGTCCTTTAGGTGCCTTTTGGCAAATTCCAAATGGGCTGTCAATTTACTGAGGATTGGCTTCCATCTGGCCACTCCACCATAAAGGCCTGATTGGTGGAGTGCTGCAGAGATGGTTGTCCTTCTGGAAGGTTATCCCATCTCCTCAGAGGAACTCTGGAGCTCTGTCAGAGTGACCATCGGGTTCACCTCCCTTACCAAGTCCCTTTTCCCCCGATTGTTCAGTTTGGCCAGGCGGCCAGCTCTAGGAAGAGTCTTGATGGTTCCATACTTCTTCCATTTAAGAATGATGAAAACCGCTGTGTTCGTGGGGAGCTTCAATGCTTCAAAAAATAGTTTGATACCCTTCCCCAGATCTGTGCCTCAACAGGCTTGGTTTTTGCTCTGAAATGCACTGTCAGCTGTGGAACCTTATATAGACAGTTGTGTGCATTTCCAAATCATGTCCAATCAATTGATTTGACTATAGGTGGATTCCATTCAAGTTGTAGAAACATCTCAAATATGATGAATGGAAACAGGATGCACCTGAGCTCAATTTCAAGTCTTATAGCAAAGGTACAGAGTACTTATGTAAATAATGTATTTCTGCTTTTTATTTGTAATAAATTTGCAAAATATTCTAAACCTGTTTTTTCTTTGTCATTATGTGGTATTGTGTGTAGATTGAAAAAAAGTAATTGAATACATTTTAGAATAAGGCTGTAATGTAACAAAATGTGGAAAAACTCAAGGGGTCTGAATATTGTCCAACTACACCGTAGATATAGTTTTGCGTTATTTGACGGGTATAGGGACGATGACCAACATATTGAGCATATTGTTTGTGCTCTGAGGTGGTGCTGAAATTGGCAGTGCATCTAAAGTTATCCTTTCATTGTGCTGACTGACACTGATAGCCTTCTGTCCATGGTCCTGAATCAATGGTTAAGATGTGTGCTGTTTTAATGAGCGCATATCAGGCCACCAGTCTTCGTGGGGCTTCTCTTCAACATCATGTGCTTTCTTGTGTGAAAAACAACAATTGTTGTGTATATGGCTGTATTTCAGATAGGCCTACATTTGTGTATTGTAGGACCAATAGCATGTGTCACCAACGAAACAAAAGTAGGCAAACTTTCACTCTGTTATGATTGATTTGTATTACACAATCGTTCCGTGACAGGCTACTGTAAAGGTGATGTCAATATTATGAAAATTACACAGCCTACTTTTCACCCCCTCCCTGCTCTCTTGCTATTGTGTGTGTGTGTGTGTGTGTGTGTGTGTGTGTGTGTGTGTGTGTGTGTGTGTGTGTGTGTGTGTGTGTGTGTGTGTGTGTGTGTGTGTGTGGACGTGTTTAACTATACTTGTGGGGACTAGAAGTCCCCGACTGGGGACATTGTTGGTCCCCACAAGGTCAAATGCTATTTCTAGGGGGTTTAGAATTAAGGTTAGAATTAGGGTTACGTTTTATTTTTTTCCTAATGATTGAAGTTTAATCTGAAGCCTGTAAGAATCTCTGATAAGCTAGTGGAGCTCATCCTGTCAGCTGATCTGTGCGTGTTGGTAGGCACAAATCATTACATCATTACATTTAAGTCATTTAGCAGACGCTCTTATCCAGAGCGACTTACAAATTGGTGAATTCACCTTCTGACATCCAGTGGAACAGCCACTTTACAATAGTGCATCTAAATCATTTAAGGGGGGGGGGGTGAGAAGGATAACTTTATCCTATCCTAGGTATTCCTTGAAGAGGTGGGGTTTCAGGTGTCTCCGGAAGGTGGTGATTGACTCCGCTGTCCTGGCGTCGTGATGTGTAGGCCTACGTAGCCACGGCTGCATTTCAGATACACGTCAAAATGGGGTGTTATTATTTAAAGTGATGCTTGTTGATGTGTACAGCTACATTTCAGACAAATTTAGGTACATTTGAACAGTAGTAGGTCCAACCTACATTGTGTTATCAGGACTCTAACGCAATACTAGTTGTGCCCCCTCATGGATTTAAAATAACCCCTCAGGCACGTCATCCTGAGGGGATTGATGTGAGGAAGTTAATGTGCTGCTCCTCTCTTTACAGCCCCATCAGTTGACCCGTCATCGCCCCAAACCCCCGGCATTCCGGTAACATCACAGGACCCTCTCAAGTGGGCTGGGTCACGCCACATCAATGGCACACCCTGAAAACCTCACCCTCAGCCCGCCGGCACCCCTGCTCACACTGTCAGCTCCCATCCCACTCAGCCAAATTTTGATTCATATTTCTAGGTTTTCTTTAAACGCAATGACTCGCCGTGACCTGCTCCCTGTGCCAGAGGTTTGAGAGAGAGAGAGAGAGAGAGAGAGATGCTTTCTGGAGAGATTCCCACTCCAGATTATAGTGGTGGGTGGGGTTGCATTTGCTCATAAAGCTTACTGAAGAAATCCTATAAAAGCCACTGTGAGTTTTGTAGGAGAAAGGGCAAAGACCCTGTGTCTGTGGGGTTTTTATAATAGACTTCTATATAAGACGTTCTTTCAGCAGCTAGCTAAAGATTCTACCTCCATTATGGTGGATTGTTCCAACATTCTTTCTGTTCCTGGATCTAATGGTTAGATGATGTGTATTGCTTTAATGGACTATGGCAAAGCTATGTAGATGAACATTTTAAGACTTACTTAGCAGTCTATCATTGTGTTAAAGCCATTTTTCTAATCATACTTGATCAATTCAATAGTTTTTCAAAGCTAATTCACACCTGAATAATCTGTTTAATTTGCGATATTTTAATATAAATGTGCGCTACTTCTCCTATGTCAGTATGACTCAGGTCACAGCCACTGAAGAGAGGGAAGAAGAAAGAGAAAAAGAGATGAAAAGGAAAGAAAGAGAGAGGTCAGAGAGAAGGAGAAAAGTAGAGCGAGGGGGCAGAGAGAAGGAGAGAGGGCAGTGTGAAGGAGAGGGGCAGAGAGAAGGAGAGAGGGCAGAGAGAAGGAGAGAAGGAGAGGGAAGGAGAGAAAGAGAGGGCAGTGTGAAGGACAGTGGGCAGTGTGAAGGAGAGGGCAGAGAGGGCAGAGAGAATGAGAGAAGGAGAGAGAAGGAGAGAGGGCAGAGAGAAAGAGAGGGCAGAGAGAAGGAGAGGGCAGAGAGAATGAGAGAGGGCAGAGAGAAGGAGGGGGGCAGAGAGAAAGAGAGGGCAGAGAGAAAGAGAGGGCAGAGAGAATGAGAGAGGGCAGAGAGAAGGAGAGGGGCAGAGAGGAGGAGAGATGGAGAGAGAAGGAGAGAGGGCAAAGAGAAGGAGAGAGGGCAGAGAGAAAGAGAGAAGGAGAGAAGGAGAGAGGAGAGAGGGCAGAATGAGAGAGGGCAGAGAGAAAGACAGGGCAGAGAGGAGAGGGCAGAGAGAATGAGAGAGGGCAGAGAGAAGGAGAGAGGCAGAGAGGAGAGAGAAGGAGAGAGAAGGAGAGGGCAGAGAGAATGAGAGAGGGCAGAGAGAAGGAGAGGGCAGAGAGAAGGAGAGAGGGCAGAGCGAAGGAGAGAGGGCAGAGAGAAAGAGAGAAGGAGAGAAGGAGAGAGAAGGAGAGAGGGCAGAGAGAATGAGAGAGGGCAGAGAGAATGAGAGAGGGCAGAGAGAAAGACAGGGCAGAGAGGAGAGGGCAGAGAGAATGAGAGAGGGCAGAGAGAAGGAGAGAGGCAGAGAGGAGAGAGGGAAGAGAAGGAGAGGGCAGAGAGAATGAGAGAGGGCAGAGAGAAGGAGAGGGGTAGAGAGAAAGAGAGGGCAGAAGAAGGAGAGGGCAGAGAGAATGAGAGAGGGCAGAGAGAAGGAGAGAGGGCAGAGAGAAGGAGAGAGGCAGAGAGAAGGAGAGGGGGCAGAGAGAGAAGGAGAGGGGCAGAGAGAAGGAGAGAGGGCAGAGAGAATGAGAGAGGGCAGAGAGAATGAGAGAGGGCAGAGAGAAGGAGAAGGAGAGGGGCGGAGAGGAGGGAGAGAGGGCAGAGAAAATGAGAGAGGGCAGAGAGAAGGAGAGGGGCAGAGAGGAGGAGAGAGGGCAGAGAGAAGGAGAGGGGCAGAGAGAAGGAGAGGGGCAGAGAGAATGAGAGAGGGCAGAGAGAAGGGAGAGGGCAGAGAGGAGGAGAGAGGGCAGAGAGAAGGAGAGAGGGCAGAGAGAAGGAGAGAGGGCAGAGAGAAGGAGAGAGGGCAGAGAGAAGGAGAGAGGGCAGAGAGAAGGAGAGAGGGCAGAGAGAAGAGAGGGGGAGAGGGGAGAGAGAAGGAGAGAGGGCAGAGAGGAGGAGAGGGCAGAGAGAATGAGAGAGGGCAGAGAGAAGGAGAGGGGCAGAGAGAGGAGGAGAGAGGGCAGAGAGAGGAGAGAGGGCAGAGAGAAGGAGAGAGGGCAGAGAGAAGGAGAGGGGCAGAGAGGAGGAGAGAGGGCAGAGAGAGGAGGAGAGAGGGCAGAGAGAAGGAGAGAGGGCAGAGAGAAGGAGAGGGCAGAGAGGAGGAGAGAAGGAGAGGGGCAGAGAGGAGGAGAGAGAGAGGGCAGAGAGAATGAGAGAGGGCAGAGAGAAGGAGAGGGGCAGAGAGGAGGAGAGAGGGCAGAGAGAAGGAGAGGGGCAGAGAGAAGGAGAGGGGCAGAGAGGAGGAGGAGAGAAGGAGAGAGGGCAAAGAGAAGGAGAGAGGGCAGAGAGAAAGAGAGAAGGAGAGAAGGAGAGAGGAGAGAGGGCAGAGAGAATGAGAGAGGGCAGAGAGAAAGAGAGGGCAGAGGAGAGAGGGCAGAGAGAATGAGAGAGGGCAGAGAGAAGGAGAGAGGCAGAGAGGAGAGAGAAGGGAGAGAGAAGGAGAGGGCAGAGAGAATGAGAGAGGGCAGAGAGAAGGAGAGGGCAGAGAGAAGGAGAGAGGGCAGAGCGAAGGAGAGAGGGCAGAGAGAAAGAGAGAAGGAGAGAAGGAGAGAGAAGGAGAGAGGGCAGAGAGAAGGAGAGGGCAGAGAGAATGAGAGAGGGCAGAGAGAAAGACAGGGCAGAGAGGAGAGGGCAGAGAGAATGAGAGAGGGCAGAGAGAAGGAGAGAGGCAGAGAGGAGAGAGAAGGAGAGAGAAGGAGAGGGCAGAGAGAATGAGAGAGGGCAGAGAGAAGGAGAGGGGCAGAGAGAAAGAGAGGGCAGAGAGAAGGAGAGGGCAGAGAGAATGAGAGAAGGCAGAGAGAAGGAGAGAGGGCAGAGAGAAGGAGAGAGGCAGAGAGAAGGAGAGAGGGCAGAGAGAATGAGAGAGGGCAGAGGAGAAGGAGAGGGGCAGAGAGAATGAGAGAGGGCAGAGAGAATGAGAGAGGGCAGAGAGAATGAGAGAGGGCAGAGAGAAGGAGAGGGGCGGAGAGGAGGAGAGAGGGCAGAGAAAATGAGAGAGGGCAGAGAGAAGGAGAGGGGCAGAGAGGAGGAGAGAGGGCAGAGAGAAGGAGAGGGGCAGAGAGAAGGAGAGGGGCAGAGAGAATGAGAGAGGGCAGAGAGAAGGAGAGGGCAGAGAGGAGGAGAGAGGGCAGAGAGAAGAAGAGAGGGCAGAGAGAAGGAGAGAGGGCAGAGAGAAGGAGAGAGGGCAGAGTGAAGGAGAGAGGGCAGAGAGAAGGAGAGAGGGCAGAGAGAAGGAGAGGGGCAGAGAGGAGGAGAGAAGGAGAGAGGGCAGAGAGGAGGAGAGGGCAGAGAGAATGAGAGAGGGCAGAGAGAAGGAGAGGGGCAGAGAGAAGGAGAGGGCAGAGAGGATGAGAGAGGGCAGAGAGAAGGAGAGAGGGCAGAGAGAAGGAGAGAGGGCAGAGAGAAGGAGAGGGGCAGGAGGAGGAGAGAAGGAGAGAGGGCAGAGAGGAGGAGAGGGCAGAGAGAATGAGAGAGGGCAGAGAGAAGGAGAGGGGCAGAGAGGAGGAGAGAGGGCAGAGAGAAGGAGAGGGGCAGAGAGAAGGAGAGGGGCAGAGAGAAGGAGAGGGCAGAGAGGATGAGAGAGGGCAGAGAGAAGAAGAGAGTGCAGAGAGAAGGAGAGAGGGCAGAGAGAAGGAGAGAGGGCAGAGAGGGCAGAGAGAAGGAGAGGGGCAGAGAGGAGGAGAGAAGGAGAGAGGGCAGAGAGAAGGAGAGGGGCAGAGAGGAGGAGAGAGGGCAGAGAGGAGGAGAGAGGGCAGAGAGAATGAGAGAGGGCAGAGAGAAGGAGAGAGGGCAGAGAGAAGGAGAGGGCAGAGAGGATGAGAGAGGGCAGAGAGAAGAAGAGAGGGCAGAGAGAAGGAGAGAGGGCAGAGAGAAGGAGAGAGGGCAGAGAGGGCAGAGAGAGAAGGAGAGGGGCAGAGAGGAGGAGAGAAGGAGAGAGGAGGAGAGGGGCAGAGAGAAGGAGAGGGGCAGAGAGAATGAGAGAGGGCAGAGAGAAGGAGAGGGCAGAGAGGAGGAGAGAGGGCAGAGAGAAGAAGAGAGGGCAGAGAGAAGGAGAGAGGGCAGAGAGAAGGAGAGAGGGCAGAGAGAAGGAGAGAGGGCAGAGAGAAGGAGAGAGGGCAGAGAGAAGGAGAGAGGGCAGAGAGAAGGAGAGGGGCAGAGAGGAGGAGAGAAGGAGAGAGGGCAGAGAGGAGGAGAGGTCAGAGAGAATGAGAGAGGGCAGAGAGAAGGAGAGGGGCAGAGAGGAGGGAGAGAGGGCAGAGAGAAGGAGAGGGGCAGAGAGAAGGAGAGGGGCAGAGAGAAGAAAGAGAGGGCAGAGAGAAGGAGAGAGGGCAGAGAGAAGGAGAGAGGGCAGAGAGAAGGAGAGAGGGCAGAGAGAAGGAGAGAGGGCAGAGAGAAGGAGAGAGGGCAGAGAGAAGGAGAGGGGCAGAGAGGAGGAGAGAAGGAGAGAGGGCAGAGAGGAGGAGAGGTCAGAGAGAATGAGAGAGGGCAGAGAGAAGGAGAGGGGCAGAGAGGAGGAGAGAGGGCAGAGAGAAGGAGAGGGGCAGAGAGAAGGAGAGGGGCAGAGAGAAGGAGAGGGCAGAGAGGATGAGAGAGGGCAGAGAGAAGGAGAGAGGGCAGAGAGAAGGAGAGAGGGCAGAGAGAAGGAGAGGGGCAGAGAGGAGGAGAGAAGGAGAGAGGGCAGAGAGGAGGAGAGGGCAGAGAGAATGAGAGAGGGCAGAGAGAAGGAGAGGGGCAGAGAGGAGGAGAGAGGGCAGAGAGAAGGAGAGGGGCAGAGAGAAGGAGAGGGGCAGAGAGAAGGAGAGGGCAGAGAGGATGAGAGAGGGCAGAGAGAAGAAGAGAGTGCAGAGAGAAGGAGAGAGGGCAGAGAGAAGGAGAGAGGGCAGAGAGGGCAGAGAGAAGGAGAGGGGCAGAGAGGAGGAGAGAAGGAGAGAGGGCAGAGAGAAGGAGAGGGGCAGAGAGGAGGAGAGAGGGCAGAGAGGTGGAGAGAGGGCAGAGAGAATGAGAGAGGGCAGAGAGAAGGAGAGAGGGCAGAGAGAAGGAGAGGGCAGAGAGGATGAGAGAGGGCAGAGAGAAGAAGAGAGGGCAGAGAGAAGGAGAGAGGGCAGAGAGAAGGGAGAGAGGGCAGAGAGAAGGAGAGGGGCAGAGAGGAGGAGAGAAGAGAGAGAGGGCAGAGAGGAGGAGAGGGCAGAGAGAATGAGAGAGGGCAGAGAGAAGGAGAGGGGCAGAGAGGAGGAGAGAGGGCAGAGAGAAGGAGAGGGGCAGAGAGAGAAGGAGAGGGGCAGAGAGAAGGAGAGGGGCAGAGAGAAGGAGAGGGCAGAGAGGATGAGAGAGGGCAGAGAGAAGAAGAGAGTGCAGAGAGAAGGAGAGAGGGCAGAGAGAAGGAGAGAGGGCAGAGAGAGCAGAGAGAAGGAGAGGGGCAGAGAGGAGGAGAGAAGGAGAGAGGGCAGAGAGAAGGAGAGGGGCAGAGAGGAGGAGAGAGGGCAGAGAGGAGGAGAGAGGGCAGAGAGAATGAGAGAGGGCAGAGAGAAGGAGAGAGGGCAGAGAGAAGGAGAGGGCAGAGAGGATGAGAGAGGGCAGAGAGAAGAAGAGAGGGCAGAGAGAAGGAGAGAGGGCAGAGAGAAGGAGAGAGGGCAGAGAGAAGGAGAGGGGCAGAGAGGAGGAGAGAAGGAGAGAGGAGGAGAGGGGCAGAGAGAAGGAGAGGGGCAGAGAGAATGAGAGAGGGCAGAGAGAAGGAGAGGGCAGAGAGGAGGAGAGAGGGCAGAGAGAAGAAGAGAGGGCAGAGAGAAGGAGAGAGGGCAGAGAGAAGGAGAGAGGGCAGAGAGAAGGAGAGAGGGCAGAGAGAAGAAGAGAGGGCAGAGAGAAGGAGAGAGGGCAGAGAGAAGGAGAGAGGGCAGAGAGAAGGAGAGAGAAGGAGAGAAGGAGAGAGGGCAGAGAGAAGGAGAGGGGCAGAGAGGAGGAGAGAAGGAGAGAGGGCAGAGAGGAGGAGAGGGCAGAGAGAATGAGAGAGGGCAGAGAGAAGGAGAGGGGCAGAGAGGAGGAGAGAGGGCAGAGAGAAGGAGAGGGGCAGAGAGAAGGAGAGGGGCAGAGAGAAGGAGAGGGCAGAGAGGATGAGAGAGGGCAGAGAGAAGGAGAGAGGGCAGAGAGAAGGAGAGAGAAGGAGAGGGGCAGAGAGGAGGAGAGAAGGAGAGAGGGCAGAGAGGAGGAGAGGGCAGAGAGAATGAGAGAGGGCAGAGAGAAGGAGAGGGGCAGAGAGGAGGAGAGAGGGCAGAGAGAAGGAGAGGGGCAGAGAGAAGGAGAGGGGCAGAGAGAAGGAGAGGGCAGAGAGGATGAGAGAGGGCAGAGAGAAGAAGAGAGTGCAGAGAGAAGGAGAGAGGGCAGAGAGAAGGAGAGAGGGCAGAGAGAAGGAGAGGGGCAGAGAGGAGGAGAGAAGGAGAGAGGGCAGAGAGAAGGAGAGGGGCAGAGAGGAGGAGAGAGGTTAGAGAGGAGGAGAGAGGGCAGAGAGAATGAGAGAGGGCAGAGAGAAGGAGAGAGGGCAGAGAGAAGGAGAGGGCAGAGAGGATGAGAGAGGGCAGAGAGAAGAAGAGAGGGCAGAGAGAAGGAGAGAGGGCAGAGAGGAGGAGAGAAGGAGAGAGGGCAGAGAGGAGGAGAGGGCAGAGAGAATGAGAGAGGGCAGAGAGAAGGAGAGGGGCAGAGAGGAGGAGAGAGGGCAGAGAGAAGGAGAGGGGCAGAGAGAAGGAGAGGGGCAGAGAGAAGGAGAGGGCAGAGAGGATGAGAGAGGGCAGAGAGAAGAAGAGAGTGCAGAGAGAAGGAGAGAGGGCAGAGAGAAGGAGAGAGGGCAGAGAGAAGGAGAGGGGCAGAGAGGAGGAGAGAAGGAGAGAGGGCAGAGAGAAGGAGAGGGGCAGAGAGGAGGGAGAGGGGGCAGAGAGGAGGAGAGAGGGCAGAGAGAATGAGAGAGGGCAGAGAGAAGGAGAGAGGGCAGAGAGAAGGAGAGGGCAGAGAGGAGGAGAGAAGGAGAGAGGGCAGAGAGGAGGAGAGGGCAGAGAGAATGAGAGAGGGCAGAGAGAAGGAGAGGGGCAGAGAGGAGGGAGAGAGGGCAGAGAGAAGGAGAGGGGCAGAGAGAAGGAGAGGGGCAGAGAGAAGGAGGAGGGCAGAGAGGATGAGAGAGGGCAGAGAGAAGGAGAGAGGGCAGAGAGAAGGAGAGAGGGCAGAGAGAAGGAGAGGGGCAGAGAGGAGGAGAGAAGGAGAGAGGGCAGAGAGGAGGAGAGGGCAGAGAGAATGAGAGAGGGCAGAGAGAAGGAGAGGGGCAGAGAGGAGGAGAGAGGGCAGAGAGAAGGAGAGAGGGCAGAGAGAAGGAGAGGGGCAGAGAGGAGGAGAGAAGGAGAGAGGGCAGAGAGGAGGAGAGGGCAGAGAGAATGAGAGAGGGCAGAGAGAAGGAGAGGGGCAGAGAGGAGGAGAGAGGGCAGAGAGAAGGAGAGGGGCAGAGAGAAGGGAGAGGGGCAGAGAGAAGGAGAGGGCAGAGAGGATGAGAGAGGGCAGAGAGAAGGAGAGAGGGCAGAGAGAAGGAGAGAGGGCAGAGAGAAGGAGAGGGGCAGAGAGGAGGAGAGAAGGAGAGAGGGCAGAGAGGAGGAGAGGGCAGAGAGAATGAGAGAGGGCAGAGAGAAGGAGAGGGGCAGAGAGGAGGAGAGAGGGCAGAGAGAAGGAGAGGGGCAGAGAGAAGGAGAGGGGCAGAGAGAAGGAGAGGGCAGAGAGGTTGAGAGAGGGCAGAGAGAAGAAGAGAGTGCAGAGAGAAGGAGAGAGGGCAGAGAGAAGGAGAGAGGGCAGAGAGGGCAGAGAGAAGGAGAGGGGCAGAGAGGAGGAGAGAAGGAGAGAGGGCAGAGAGAAGGAGAGGGGCAGAGAGGAGGAGAGAGGGCAGAGAGAAGGAGAGGGCAGAGAGGATGAGAGAGGGCAGAGAGAAGAAGAGAGGGCAGAGAGAAGGAGAGAGGGCAGAGAGGAGGAGAGAAGGAGAGAGGGCAGAGAGGAGGAGAGGGCAGAGAGAATGAGAGAGGGCAGAGAGAAGGAGAGGGGCAGAGAGGAGGAGAGAGGGCAGAGAGAAGGAGAGGGGCAGAGAGAAGGAGAGGGGCAGAGAGAAGGAGGGGGCAGAGAGGATGAGAGAGGGCAGAGAGAAGGAGAGAGGGCAGAGAGAAGGAGAGAGGGCAGAGAGAAGGAGAGGGGCAGAGAGGAGGAGAGAAGGAGAGAGGGCAGAGAGGAGGAGAGGGCAGAGAGAATGAGAGAGGGCAGAGAGAAGGAGAGGGGCAGAGAGGAGGAGAGAGGGCAGAGAGAAGGAGAGGGGCAGAGAGAAGGAGAGGGGCAGAGAGAAGGAGAGGGCAGAGAGGATGAGAGAGGGCAGAGAGAAGAAGAGAGTGCAGAGAGAAGGAGAGAGGGCAGAGAGAAGGAGAGAGGGCAGAGAGGGCAGAGAGAAGGAGAGGGGCAGAGAGGAGGAGAGAAGGAGAGAGGGCAGAGAGAAGGAGAGGGGCAGAGAGGAGGAGAGAGGGCAGAGAGGAGGAGAGAGGGCAGAGAGAATGAGAGAGGGCAGAGAGAAGGAGAGAGGGCAGAGAGAAGGAGAGGGCAGAGAGGATGAGAGATGGCAGAGAGAAGAAGAGAGGGCAGAGAGAAGGAGAGAGGGCAGAGAGAAGGAGAGAGGGCAGAGAGAAGGAGAGGGGCAGAGAGGAGGAGAGAAGGAGAGAGGGCAGAGAGGAGGAGAGGGCAGAGAGAATGAGAGAGGGCAGAGAGAAGGAGAGGGGCAGAGAGGAGGAGAGAGGGCAGAGAGAAGGAGAGGGGCAGAGAGAAGGAGAGGGGCAGAGAGAAGGAGAGGGGCAGAGAGAAGGAGAGGGCAGAGAGGATGAGAGAGGGCAGAGAGAAGAAGAGAGTGCAGAGAGAAGGAGAGAGGGCAGAGAGAAGGAGAGAGGGCAGAGAGAGCAGAGAGAAGGAGAGGGGCAGAGAGGAGGAGAGAAGGAGAGAGGGCAGAGAGAAGGAGAGGGGCAGAGAGGAGGAGAGAGGGCAGAGAGGAGGAGAGAGGGCAGAGAGAATGAGAGAGGGCAGAGAGAAGGAGAGAGGGCAGAGAGAAGGAGAGGGCAGAGAGGATGAGAGAGGGCAGAGAGAAGAAGAGAGGGCAGAGAGAAGGGAGAGAGGGCAGAGAGAAGGAGAGAGGGCAGAGAGAAGGAGAGGGGCAGAGAGGAGGAGAGAAGGAGAGAGGAGGAGAGGGGCAGAGAGAAGGAGAGGGGCAGAGAGAATGAGAGAGGGCAGAGAGAAGGAGAGGGCAGAGAGGAGGAGAGAGGGCAGAGAGAAGAAGAGAGGGCAGAGAGAAGGAGAGAGGGCAGAGAGAAGGAGAGAGGGCAGAGAGAAGGAGAGAGGGCAGAGAGAAGGAGAGAGGGCAGAGAGAAGAAGAGAGGGCAGAGAGAAGGAGAGAGGGCAGAGAGAAGGAGAGAGGGCAGAGAGAAGGAGAGAGGGCAGAGAGAAGGAGAGGGGCAGAGAGGAGGAGAGAAGGAGAGAGGGCAGAGAGGAGGAGAGGGCAGAGAGAATGAGAGAGGGCAGAGAGAAGGAGAGGGGCAGAGAGGAGGAGAGAGGGCAGAGAGAAGGAGAGGGGCAGAGAGAAGGAGAGGGGCAGAGAGAAGGAGAGGGCAGAGAGGATGAGAGAGGGCAGAGAGAAGGAGAGAGGGCAGAGAGAAGGAGAGAGGGCAGAGAGAAGGAGAGGGGCAGAGAGGAGGAGAGAAGGAGAGAGGGCAGAGAGGAGGAGAGGGCAGAGAGAATGAGAGAGGGCAGAGAGAAGGAGAGGGGCAGAGAGGAGGAGAGAGGGCAGAGAGGAGGAGAGAGGGCAGAGAGAAGGAGAGGGGCAGAGAGAAGGAGAGGGCAGAGAGGATGAGAGAGGGCAGAGAGAAGAAGAGAGGGCAGAGAGAAGGAGAGAGGGCAGAGAGGGCAGAGAGAAGGAGAGGGGCAGAGAGGAGGAGAGAAGGAGAGAGGGCAGAGAGAAGGAGAGGGGCAGAGAGGAGGAGAGAGGGCAAAGAGGAGGAGAGAGGGCAGAGAGAATGAGAGAGGGCAGAGAGAAGGAGAGAGGGCAGAGAGAAGGAGAGGGCAGAGAGGATGAGAGAGGGCAGAGAGAAGAAGAGAGGGCAGAGAGAAGGAGAGAGGGCAGAGAGGAGGAGAGAAGGAGAGAGGGCAGAGAGGAGGAGAGGGCAGAGAGAATGAGAGAGGGCAGAGAGAAGGAGAGGGGCAGAGAGGAGGAGAGAGGGGCAGAGAGAAGGAGAGGGGCAGAGAGAAGGAGAGGGGCAGAGAGAAGGAGAGGGCAGAGAGGATGAGAGAGGGCAGAGAGAAGAAGAGAGTGCAGAGAGAAGGAGAGAGGGCAGAGAGAAGGAGAGAGGGCAGAGAGGGCAGAGAGAAGGAGAGGGGCAGAGAGGAGGAGAGAAGGAGAGAGGGCAGAGAGAAGGAGAGGGGCAGAGAGGAGGAGAGAGGGCAGAGAGGAGGAGAGAGGGCAGAGAGAATGAGAGAGGGCAGAGAGAAGGAGAGAGGGCAGAGAGAAGGAGAGGGCAGAGAGGATGAGAGAGGGCAGAGAGAAGAAGAGAGGGCAGAGAGAAGGAGAGAGGGCAGAGAGAAGGAGAGAGGGCAGAGAGGGCAGAGAGAAGGAGAGGGGCAGAGAGGAGGAGAGAAGGAGAGAGGAGGAGAGGGGCAGAGAGAAGGAGAGGGGCAGAGAGAATGAGAGAGGGCAGAGAGAAGGAGAGGGCAGAGAGGAGGAGAGAGGGCAGAGAGAAGAAGAGAGGGCAGAGAGAAGGAGAGAGGGCAGAGAGAAGGAGAGAGGGCAGAGAGAAAGGAGAGAGGGCAGAGAGAAGGAGAGAGGGCAGAGAGAAGGAGAGGGGCAGAGAGGAGGAGAGAAGGAGAGAGGGCAGAGAGGAGGAGAGGGCAGAGAGAATGAGAGAGGGCAGAGAGAAGGAGAGGGGCAGAGAGGAGGAGAGAGGGCAGAGAGAAGGAGAGGGGCAGAGAGAAGGAGAGGGGCAGAGAGAAGGAGAGGGCAGAGAGGATGAGAGAGGGCAGAGAGAAGGAGAGAGGGCAGAGAGAAGGAGAGAGGGCAGAGAGAGAAGGAGAGGGGCAGAGAGGAGGAGAGAAGGAGAGAGGGCAGAGAGAAGGAGAGGGCAGAGAGAATGAGAGAGGGCAGAGAGAAGGAGAGGGGCAGAGAGGAGGAGAGAGGCAGAGAGAAGGAGAGAGGGCAAAGAGAAGGAGAGAGGGTAGAGAGAAGGAGAGGGGCAGAGAGGAGGGAGAGAAGGAGAGAGGGCAGAGAGGAGGAGAGGGCAGAGAGAATGAGAGAGGGCAGAGAGAAGGAGAGGGGCAGAGAGGAGGAGAGAGGGCAGAGAGAAGGAGAGGGGCAGAGAGAAGGAGAGGGGCAGAGAGAAGGAGAGGGCAGAGAGGATGAGAGAGGGCAGAGAGAAGGAGAGAGGGCAGAGAGAAGGAGAGAGGGCAGAGAGAAGGAGAGGGGCAGAGAGGAGGAGAGAAGGAGAGAGGGCAGAGAGGAGGAGAGGGCAGAGAGAATGAGAGAGGGCAGAGAGAAGGAGAGGGGCAGAGAGGAGGAGAGAGGGCAGAGAGAAGGAGAGGGGCAGAGAGAAGGAGAGGGGCAGAGAGAAGGAGAGGGCAGAGAGGATGAGAGAGGGCAGAGAGAAGAAGAGAGTGCAGAGAGAAGGAGAGAGGGCAGAGAGAAGGAGAGAGGGCAGAGAGGGCAGAGAGAAGGAGAGGGGCAGAGAGGAGGAGAGAAGGAGAGAGGGCAGAGAGAAGGAGAGGGGCAGAGAGGAGGAGAGAGGGCAGAGAGGAGGGAGAGAGGGCAGAGAGAATGAGAGAGGGCAGAGAGAAGGAGAGAGGGCAGAGAGAAGGAGAGGGCAGAGAGGATGAGAGAGGGCAGAGAGAAGAAGAGAGGGCAGAGAGAAGGAGAGAGGGCAGAGAGAAGGAGAGAGGGCAGAGAGGGCAGAGAGAAGGAGAGGGGCAGAGAGGAGGAGAGAAGGAGAGAGAAGGAGAGAGGGCAGAGAGAAGGAGAGGGGCAGAGAGGAGGAGAGGGGCAGAGAGAAGGAGAGGGGCAGAGAGGAGGAGAGAGGGGCAGAGAGGAGGAGAGGGGCAGAGAGAAGGAGAGGGGCAGAGAGGAGGAAAGAGGGCAGAGAGAAGGAGAGGGGCAGAGAGAAGGAGAGGGGCAGAGAGAAGGAGAGGGGCAGAGAGAAGGAGAGGGCAGAGAGGAGGAGAGGGCAGAGAGGAGGAGAGGGGCAGAGAGGAGGAAAGGAGAGAAAGGCTGCTTGTATTCAGAGCCTCCTTTTCTTTATTTGATGAAACAGAGATATGGTATTACATCGGCTGTGCCAGAGACCACAAAGTGACAAAATCTGCGGGGTGTCGTAAAAAAGACAGGCAGAAAAAGAGCGAGGGAGCGAGGGATGCCAAGAGAAGAGGGTTCAGTCCATCTGGTCCTCATAAGCCCTGCTGAAAACCAGATGAGTGTGGTGGTACAGCGAGAGGAGAATATACTGTCTCTTACTCAGTCATCTATCCTCCTACTCCCTCCCTCCCCTGACCCGAACTCCAGGAGCATTTTTCCCTCCGGTAAGGAGGGAGGCAACAAAGAAGGGAGTGTTCATTTCTCTCCTCCATAATCCCTCGCTCCGTGCCATCTCTCATCATGGGTTAGCCTTGTGTATTATTCTGTACAGAACACTTCCCATTAATATAATAGGGTCTGTCACAAGCACTTCACTTCTCTGAGATGATTTAAACAGCTGGCTTGGGGAAGGAAAAACCCTTTTGCTCTGTAGGTGCTGGGCCCTCGATTTGAGTTTTACCATCGCGTTTCAATTGAGAGTCAATGCTGAAAAATGACTTTCACTGGTGTTTTTCAGTGAGGCTGTCAGTTTAAACATCCGTCCGGTTCTGGGCTACCGCCAGATGACCGTGCAGGATATGGACTCACGCTGAACGGGCCTTGAGAAAGAGGAGAAATGGTCTCAGAGCTACTTAACTTTGGAAATGAATGTCCGATTTGGTTGAAAGAAAGTCATATTATTGAGGTATGATCATAATACAGACTTTGCACAGAGAAGTGTGAGAGATGGGTTTTATATAGAAACCTTCAGACAGGTGCAAGGGCCTATATTTACTGGAATATACACTTTGTTTCAAAGGTACTCATGAGACTTAGATCTTAAGATTTATTCAGTTGTACATTGAGTATACCAAAAATTAGGAACACAAACACCTTCCTAATATTGAACTGCCGTTCTTGATACAAGACGGTGCACCTACTACCGTCCCCCATTCAAAGGCACTTAAATTCACCCTCTGAATGGCACACGTGCACTTTAACCTCTCCTCCCCTTCATCTACACTGATCGAAGTGGATTTCACAAGTGACATCAATAAGCGATCATAGCTTTCACCTGGATTCACCTGGTCAGTCTGTCATGGAAAGAGCAGGTGTTTTTAAAGTTGTGTATACTTAGTGTATATAAACATACAGTAGCTCTTTTCCTGCAGTGAAATTAATTTGCATATGTACTGTAAAAATAACAAGTAGATTCCCCTCAGAGGCTGATGCTTCCAGTCAGACGTGTGTTCACAGGCAGTAGTTGTGTAAACAAAGATTGAATCTGGCCCCTAATATCACTGGTTGTATCCCAATGGTACTATATTCCCTATATAGTGCACTACTTTTGTCCAGGGTCCATTCGGCTTCCATAGGGCTACCATGTGGCCCTCGTCAAAAGTAGTGCACTATGTAGGGAATAGGGTGCCATTTGGGACATTGACATGAACTCGTATCTGTTAATAACACTACATGACATCTGAATGGGGAAATGTGTTGACCAATTCCCCCTGGGCAGAAGTCATAAATTGTTTTATGGGGACAATAGAAGCGGTCTTCAGTAGCTAATGATAGACAGTACAGTCGGCGCTAATGTCAGTAGTTCATTCGGTAGGCCTACAGACGAGGATATTGGTGAAATAGGGAGCGGATTCAACTAGAAAGAGTAGCAACTCTGAATTTAGTTACACGATTTCTCCACTTTCGATGACACGCCTGATAGGGTCAGAAGTCTGCAGAACATATGGAGTCAATATCCAGCCTTTTTGTTATCCTCCTTTGCTGTCCTTACTATTAAGCTTAGTGATTTATTAGCAATGATAACTCTGGCAAAGAGAGTACATAATGTCATATTGTGAGCAGAGGATCTTCCAGACATGTATGTTTATAGAACAGAATAATGGATGACTTCTAATATAGAATATTTAAAGTTAGTATGTTCATGGCTATTACAGAGACTCAAAGAGATGGATAGTGGTATTATAACTCAACCTCATTCGAATGAGCAGTGAACCTGCTTGTCTTGGTCTTGTCTTATTTCACCACAATTCACAATTAAATGGAGGAAAACACCATTTATTTATCTTAAGTCTCTTTGTAGCAAAGTATGGTATAACAAATATCCCTTTCCAGAGGGATACACACTCATAAACATTTAGCAATTTATTAATCTCTTAAGTGGAGGAGAGTTAGAAACAAGGAAAAAGGGAGCAATGTGAGAGAGGAGAAGAGAGAGAGAGAAGAGAGAGAGGAGAAGAGAGAGAGAGAAGAAGAGAGAGAGGAGAAGAGAGAGAGGAGAAGAGAGGGAGAGAGAGAGGAAAAGGGAGAGAGGAGAAGAGAGAGAGAAAGAGGAGAGTGAGAGAGAAGAGAGAGAGGAGAAGAGAGAGGAGCGAGAGATGAGAGAGAGAGGAGAGAGAGGAGACAAGAGAGAGAGAGATGAGAGAGAGAGGTGAGAGAGAGAGAAGAAGAGAGAGAGAAGAGAGAGAGAGAGAGAGAGAGAGAGAGAGAGAGAGAGGAGAAGAGAGAGAGAGAGAGAGAGAGAAGAGAGAGAGAGGAGAAGAGAGAGAGAGAGAGAGGAGAGAAGAGAGAGAGAGAAGAGAGAGAGAGGAGAAGAGAGAGAGAAGAAGAGAGAGAGGAGAGGAGAAGAGAGAGAGGAGAAGAGAGAGAGAGAGAGGAGAGAGAGGAGAGAGAGAGGAAAAGAGTGAGAGGAGAAGAGAGAGAGAGAAAGAGGAGAGTGAGAGAGAAGAGAGAGAGAGAAGAAGAGAGAGAGGAGAGAGAGAGAGGAGAAGAGAGAGAGGAGAAGAGAGAGGAGCGAGAGATGAGAGAGAGAGATGAGAGAGAGAGGTGAGAGAGAGAGGAGAAGAGAGAGAGGAGGAGAGAAGAGAGAGAAAGAGAGAGAAAGAGAGAGAGAGAGAGAGAGAGAGGAAGGAGAAGAGAGGAGAGAGAGAGAGAGGAGAAGAGAGAGAGAAGAGAGAGAGAGAGGAGAAGAGAGAGAGACGAGAGAGAGAGGAGAAGAGAGAGAGAGGACAAGAGAGAGACGAGAGAGGAGAGAAGAGAGAGAGAGGAGAAGAGAGAGAGGAGAGAGGTGAAAGGAGATATAAAGAGAAGGAGACTTCTCTTCTCCGTTGGGGGTTTTGGGTTACTCTCCTTCATTAGTCCTCTGATGAATGTCTTGGTAGGGGAGTGGTGACCCACTTGTTGTGGTGACCCCACCAGGCCGGGCGTTCATTATCATTAGCCCCGTAATGAAGCAGCCCTGTTTGAGGAGCGTGGCTCTGATGGCAAGCCCAACCACAGACAGCCAAAGGGTCAAAGGTCAGGCCCGGGGCCTCTGATGCTCTGATTTGAAATAACAGACGTACATCTACATCAGAGATGGGGTTTACGGGCCTTGTTGAGGGCTAGCATAGCGAAGTTAGCATTTAGGAACCGATGAGGGATGTATTAAAGGGGCAGTCTGGGATTCATTCAACAACAGAACTATAGTCCAAAAATACATGTACCAATCGCAGAGTGCCCTTTTAATGCCAAAAGAGAAGAGAGGAGACAGACTTGGTTTAGATGGATGATGAAGAACTTCTCACTCAAAGAAGTGTGTTTCGTCTGTATGTGTGTGAGTGGGGAGCAAATATGTCATAAGTGTTGAGCAATAAACTCAGCAAAAAAAGAAACTTGTGTGTATATTTGTATGAACAAAACAAGATTCAACAACTAAGACATAAACTGAACAAGTTCCACAGACATGTGACTAACAGAAATTGAGTAATGCGTCCCTGAACAAAGGGGGGTCAAACAAAAGTAACAGTCAGTATCTGGTGTGGCCACCAGCTGCATTAAGTACTGTAGTGCACCTTCTCCTCATGGACTGCACCAGATTTGCCAGGTCTTTGCCAGGTCTTTGCCAGGTTCTGTGTGATGTTACCCCACTCTTCCACCAAGGCACCTGCAAGTTCCTGGACATTTCTGGGGGGGAATGGCCCTAGCCCTCACCCTCCGATCCAACAGGTCCCAGACGTGCTCAATGGGATTGAGATCCGGGCTCTTCGCTGGCCATGGCAGAACACTGACATTCCTGTCTTGCAGGAAATCACACACAGAACGAGCAACATGGCTGGTGGCATTGTCATGCTGGAGGGTCATTTCAGGATGAGCCTGCAGGAAGGGTATCACATGAAGGAGGAGGATGTCTTCCCTGTAATTTATTGCCCTGGCCACATCTGCAGTTCTCATGCCTCCTTGCAGCATGCCTAAGGCACATTCATGCAGATGAGCAGGGACCCTGGGCATCTTTCTTTTGGTGTTTTTCAGAGTCAGTAGAAAGGCCTCTTTAGTGTCCTAAGTGTGACCTTAATTGCCTACCGTCTGTAAGTAGTTAGTGTCTTAACGACCGTTCCACAGGTGCATGTTCATTCATTGTTTATGGCTCATTGAACAAGCATGGGAAACAGTGTTTAAACCCTTTACAATGACAATCTGTGACGTTATTTGGATTTTTACGAATGATCTTTGAAAGACAGGGTCCTGAAAATGGGACGTTTATTATTCCTTGCGCGCGACACTTCTAGGCTTTCCTACAGTACACAAGGCTAGTGAACAAGAATGCAATTATATCTTATTCAGAAGTTGATCAATTGGTTGTTGTTTTTTTACTGGTGGTTTTGAGGGATGCAACAAATGAAAGTCTATTGTATCTGACGTTATAATACACACTAAGTGTATCATTGTTTTGTACAGTATGAATTTGTTTGGACTGTAAGTCATTTATGTATTTCATAATTAGGCTATATATTTACATCATTCTATAGCACTACCTACTTTTGCAGGAAAACCCAGTTACCCATTCAAACCTTTGGTAACTCACACAAATGGAAATATCTAAATATTCTTGGTCAGACCATCGAACATATTAATGTGTTGAACCGTTCAGGCGCAGGTGTTCTGCTAGCGACCCGCCTCGACAACATCCAGTGAAATTGCAGAGCCCCAAATTCAAAATACAGAAATAGTCATAATAAACATTTATAAAAAATACAAGTGTTATACATCGTCTTAAAGATTAACTTCTTGTTAATCCAGCCACTTTGTCAGATTTCAAAAAGGCTTTACGGCGAAAGCAAACCATGCGATTATCTGAGGACAGAGCCCCGCTTATAAAAGCATAGAAACATTTTATAACCAAGTAAAGGAATTATAAAAGTCAGAAATAGCGATAAAATTAATCACTTACCTTTGAAGATCTTCATATGGTTGCAGTCACAAGAGTCCCAGCTACACAGTGAATGTTAGTTTTGTTGGATGAAGTCCCTCTTTATATCCCTTAAACTCTGTACATCCTAATAGTACAGGTAAATTTTCTCAAAACATGTCAATCGATGTTTATAATTAATTCTCAGGTTGTCAATTGTCTAAATAATTGATAATATTTCAACCTGACAATAGGTCATTGCTCCCTGGTTTGCACTTGGTCATGCGCGCAAACCAGCACTGCATGATTCTACAGTCCACTGACGGAAAGGTCTCATTCTTCATCATTTTTCAGAAAACAAGCGTGAAACAATGTTTAAAGACTGTTGACATCTGGTGGAAACCATAGGAACTGTAATCTGGGTCCTAACCCATTAGATACTCTATAGGCATTCAATTGAAAATACCCACATAAAAAAAATCCCACTTCCTGATTGGATTTTCCTCAGGTTTTCACCTGCCATATCAGTTCTGTTACACTCACAGACATTATTTTAACAGTTTTGGAAACTTTACAGTGTTTTCTATCCAATTCCACACTTCTCATCCAAATCCAGGCTTCTCATCCAAATCCACTCTTCTCATCCAAATCCACGCTTCTCATCCAAATCCACGCTTCTCATCCAAGCCATAAGAAGTTAAACCTTAATCCAGCAGTTCCCCTAGGGTCAACAGGTCCGGCTCCAGGCATAAGCGACATAAGCGGTCTCAACTTCCTGTTGAGAGATAGAATAGTAGAATACACAAGGTGCAAGTTCCAAATTTGGTTGTGCATCAGCAATTTTTCTCATCAGCAGTCACTCAATTAGCCATGTCCGCTAACAATTTTTAGATTGGTAATTTAGTCTAGCCAGTTATCTAAACTTGGAGTATGCATTGCAGAATATCGACCTGGCCCAGGGGCCCTGACCTCCAGGGAGCCCCCATTGATTTTGTTAGTCACTCTCACTCAGATATATATCATTCCACCCCATGGCAAAATGGGTAGAATTACAGGAAATTAGCTTTAAAACTGAAAAAGATTATTTCTGCCCAATGGCAAAATGACTAGAATTGCATGAAATAAACTTTAAAACATACATTTTTCTCTCCGCCATCAAGAGGAGGTCACTAAAAACAATTTCCAAATCTCGCTTAGGGCCCCCAAAAGGGATAGAGCCAGCCCTGTGGGTAAATATACTTCTCAGGGATGGTTTCTGATGGCCAACACAATACTTTATTTTTACCCCTCAAGCTCAGTTTATTTTGAGTCTCTGTTTGAAAAACCACTTCACATCCGAGGCTCTTCTGTAGCCGTTCTGGAAGCCGGGTTTCTTCAGAGGGAAAGAAGGAGAGAGAGAAAGAAATGGAGAAAAGAAAGAGAAGCGTGTTTTCTTTTGCTCTGGTTTGTTTTCCAGTCCTCTTTAAAATGAACTCTGGGTACAGGACTTGGCGGTTGCACATGGTGTGGTTAAAGAGAGGGGAGAGGAGAGAGAGAAGACAGGGGGTGACGGGGAGGGAGAGAGAGAGAGAGCAAGATGGGGAGAGAGAGAGCGAGACGGGGGGAGGGAGAAAGATATGGGAGAGAGAGAGCGAGACGGGGGGAGGGAGAGAGATATGGGGGAGAGAGAGAGGCGGGGGAGGGAGAGAGAGAGAAGGGGGGGAGGGAGAGAGAGAGACGGGGGAGGGAGAGAGAGAGAGACGGGGGAGAGAGAGAGAGATGGGGAGAGGGGAGAGAGAGTGAGACGGGGAGGGAGGAGAGAGAGAGAGACGGGGGGAGGGAGAGAGAGAGAGACGGGGGGGGAGAGAGAGAGACGGGGGGAGAGAGAGAGAGACGGGGGGGGAGGGAGAGAGAGAGACAGGGGAGGGAGAGAGAGAGAGACGGGGGAGGGAGAGAGAGAGATGGGGGGAGGGAGAGAGAGCGAGACGGGGGGAGGGAGAGAGAGAGACGGGGGGAGGGAGAGAGAGAGAGACGGGGGAGGGAGAGAGAGAGAGATGGGGGGAGGGAGAGAGAGCGAGACGGGGGAGGGAGAGAGAGAGAGACGGGGGGAGGGAGAGAGAGCGAGACAGGGGAGGGAGAGAGAGAGACAGGGGAGGGAGAGAGAGAGACGGGGAAGAGAGAGAGAGACGGGGGAGGGAGAGAGAGAGAGAGGTGGGGGGAGGGAGAGAGAGAGGGAGAGAGAGAGAGACGGGGAGGGGGAGGGAGAGAGAGACAGGGGAGGGAGAGAGAGAGATGGGGGAGTGAGAGAAAGAGAGACGGGGGGAGGGAGAGAGAGAGATGGGGAGAGAGACGGGGGAGGGAGAGAGAGAGAGAAGGGGGAGGGAGAGAGAGAGACAGGGGAGGGAGAGAGAGAGACGGGGGACGGAGAGAGAGAGACGGTGGAGAGAGACAGAGAGATACGGAGAGAGAGAGATGGAGAGTCTCTCTTCTCTTTGTTTTATTCACTCATAAAACAGTAGATCCGAAAGAGAAAATAAAACAATGCCGCCACACTATTTCAGTTGAACCAGATCAAATGGGGTCTTCTCAGTACTGCCAGTGGACCAACCGTGTATGCTTTAGTTCTGGTTCAAGTTTAACTTGGGTCGACACAGAAAGAGTAGATATTGAATTGTTAAATAGTGTCAGCTTTGGAAAAACAGCACTGTACTCACTGTAACATTCTCTTATGATTAGGACGAGAACCCAGAGTTTAACCTGACCAGGTCACATTGTGGTCAGTAAAACTCAGGACTCTAGTCATGATCAACTAATCACTGTTTATAGGAGAGAAGGGTTGTGTCCCAAATGGCACCCTATTCATTAATAGTGCATTACTATTGACCATGGCCCAGAGCACTATGAAGGAATAGGGTGCCATTTTGGGATACGCATTTAGAGTAGAGGCTACTATACAATCTGCATGCTGATACTGTGGAAGAAGCCATATGTGAGGCTCAGTGAAGAGGAACCAGAACTCAATAAACACAGTGTCAAAGAGAGGGGGTTCAAGGCCACGCTTGTCATGATGGAGGCTACACTTTGCGCTCCGCTGGCTCCTGCAGGGTTTGATGCTGTAATATAAAACGTCTGGGGCCACAATCCTCCACATTGTCTCTGTTGTTACCCCTACGTCACCCTCCTCTCCTCACTAGACCCTGTACAGTTAACTCATCATCGCTCTCTCCTACCCCCCCTCCCTCACTACCCCACTTCTCTCTCACGCTCTTTCCCTCCTTACTCAAAACAACTGTTGTGCTCTCTTCCCACCTTCCTCTCTCTCTCTCCTCTTTCTCTCTCTCATCTCTTCTCTCTGCTCTCTTCTCTTTTTTCCTCTCCTCTTTCACTCTCCTCTTTCGCTTTCTCTCACTTCCCCCTCTCTCCTTTCTCTCTCTCCCCCCTTTCTCTCCTTTTTCTTTCTCTCTCCATTTTCTTTCTCTCTCCCCCTCTCTCTCTCTCTCCCCCCATCTCTATCCTTCTATCTTTCTTACTCTCTCTCTATCTCTCTTGCTCACTTCCCCCTCTGTCTTTCTCTTTTTCTCTCCTTCTAACCCACCCTCTCTCTCTCCCTCTCTCCTCTAGTCTTCAGTGGTGTCGGTGGGCTTTGCCCGGTTCCATCCTAACCTGGTGGTGGGGGGGGAACTTACTCTGGCCAGATAGTCCTGTGGGACAACCGCAGCCACCGCAGGACTCCTGTACAGAGAACCCTCCTCTCAGCTGCAGCTCACACGGTAAGTCCACAGTGCATCCTCAATGGCACCCTATTCCCTATATAGAAAAGTGCACTTCTTCTGACCAGAGCCCTATAGGGAATAGGTGCCACTTGGGATGCACACTAAGTTTCCATGTGCACTAAAACACTGAGACACCCACCCAACACCCTGTAACAGAAATGCACTGTGAGTTTATGTTAGTTTCAACATATACGGCTGCTTTAGTTGAGAGCAGTAATACAGATACACTTCTGCAGCACACTGAAACATAACCCTGCAATCTGTGGCCTCAGACGGCATTCATAACATATAAGAGGAGGAATATAATGCCCTTGTATATCCTATATCCTGTATCTTATATTCTATATCGTATCCTATATCATATATACTATATCCTGTATCTTATATCTAATCCTATATCTTATATACTATATTCTATATCTTATCCTATATCTTATATACTATATCCTGTATCTTATATCTAATCCTATATGTTATATACTATATTCTATATCTTATCCTATATCTTATATACTATATCCTATATCTTATATTGTATTTCCTGTATCTCATATCCAATCCTATATCTTATATACCACAGTATATCCTACAGTTGAAGTCAGAAGTTTACATACACCTTAGTCAAATACATTTAAACTCAGTTTTTTCACAATTCCTGACATTTAATCCTAGTACAAATTCCCTGTTTTAGGTCAGTTAGGATCAGCACTTTATTTTAAGAATGTGAAATGTCAGAATAATATTTCATCACATTCCCAGTGGGTCAGAGGTTTACATACACTCAATTGGTATTTGGTAGCTTTGCCTTTAAATTGTTTAACTTAGGTCAAATGTTTCGGGTAGCCTTCCACAAGCTTCCCACAATAAGTTGGGTGAATTTTGGCCCATTCCTCCTGACAGAGCTAGTGTAACTGAGTCAGGCTTGTAGGCCTCTTTGCTCGCACATGCTTTTTAAGTTCTGCCCACAAATTTTATAATGGATTGAGGTCAGGGCTTTGTGATGGCCACTCCAATACATTGACTTTGTTGTCCTTAAGCCATTTTGCCATAACTTTGGAAGTATGCTTGGGGTCATTGTCCATTTGGAAGATCCATTCGTGACCAAGCTTTAACTTCCTGACTGATGTCTTGAGATGTTGCTTCAATATATCCACATAATTTTCCATCCTCATAATGCCATCTATTCTATGAAGTATATCCTATTCTATATCTTATATACTATATCCTATACTTCGTCCCCAACAAACCTTCTGAGTCTCAACACATTGTGAATACCACCCAAGGCAGGCAATAAAGTTTAATGGTGGTGGTGGGAGTAGTGGGGAATCATTGTAGCTTCTCTCACACACACATACACACACACACACACACGCACACACGCACGCACGCACGCACGCACACACGCACGCACACACGCACGCACACATGCACACACACACACACACAGTCCCTGGATGCCATACATGCTCCCAATAATGAGAGACTATGTCTAGGCCTTCTGAAAGGGGCCTTTGTGGGCGCCAAACAAAAATCAATTTGAGGGCAATAATTACATAATGGTTTCACACAACCCGCTGTATTTGCACAGCGCCGGATGACGGTGCCAAGTTGGAGTAAGGGTCTGTTGCACATTGGCATCTCATCACTCAATAAGAGCTTTGTGTCGTCTCAGGGTTATAGGAAGACATATTGTAGATGGATGTGCAGATTCACTTCATACCTGCTAATGTCTTTCATAAGATATTACAGTTTGTGGAGGAAAATACATGTGAAATACACTACAGCTTATTGAAAGTAGTATAAGTATTAAGTGTAGAGCTATTTAAGAAACAACACTAGTTTGTAGATCCAAATTAAATAACTGAATTGGAACTTCAGTGGTATAATGTAGCTTAGTGTTATATGTATAACATACATACAGTATGTTGTCTGTGTATTCTGTTTATCGTAGCGGCACCATTTCACCAAGTCAAGTTCCTATACATGCAAATGTATTTGGCAAATAAAAGATGATACTGATAGCATCCAGTGTGTTTGCAAATGGCCATTCTCTTCATGAGTCTGTTCTCCCTGTTTTTCCTGTCTGTACTGGAGCTCCCGGTGTACTGTGTAAACGTGGTGGGAACCCAGAACGCCAACAACCTGATCAAAGTGTCCACAGAGGGCAGGATGTGCTCCTGGAGTCTTTACATGCTCTCTCAGCCACAGGTAAGAGCTGTTCCAGGGTCAGTCCTACCTGACCTGTAGCATTAAGTCCCTTCTCTTCAGACTGATCCACAGTCAGCAATCTGTAGAATTAAGGCCCATTTCTTCAAATCGATCCACAGTCAATTTTAATAAGGGCCATCTCTTCACACTGATCCACAGTCAGCAATCTCAAAGATATTAGCTTATCATATACAGTACCAGTCAAACATTTGGACACACCTACTCAATTAATTGTTTTACTATTTTCTACATTGTAGAATAATAGTGATAACATCAACACTATGAAATAACACATATGGAATCCTGTAGTAATGAAAAAAGTGTTTAACAAATCAAAATATATTTTAGATTTTATATTCTTCAAAGTAGCCACCCTTTGCCTTGATGACAGCTTTGCACACGCTTGGCATTCTCTCAACCAACTTCAATGTAGAAAAGAGTAAAAATAAAGAAAAACCCTTGAATGAGTAGGTGTGTCCAAACTTTTGACTGGTACTGTATGTAGCTCCCTTCAGTAACCACGAGCACAACCGTTCCTGGTACTGTATGTAGCTCCCTTCAGTAACCACGAGCACAACCGTTCCTGGTACTGTATGTAGCTCCCTTCATTAACCACGAGCACAACCGTTCCTGGTACTGTATGTAGCTCGCTTCAGTAACCATGAGCACAACCATTCCTGGTACTGTATGTAGCTCCCTTCAGTAACCATGAGCACAACCATTCCTGGTACTGTATGTAGCTCCCTTCAGTAACCATGAGCACAACCGTTCCTGGTACTGTATGTAGCTCCCTTCATTAACCACGAGCACAACCGTTCCTGGTACTGTATGTAGCTCCCTTCAGTAACCACGAGCACAACCGTTCCTGGTACTGTATGTAGCTCCCTTCAGTAACCATGAGCACAACCGTTCCTGGTACTGTATGTAGCTCCCTTCAGTAACCATGAGCACAACCGTTCCTGGTACTGTATGTAGCTCCCTTCATTAACCACGAGCACAACCGTTCCTGGTACTGTATGTAGCTCCCTTCAGTAACCACGAGCACAACCGTTCCTGGTACTGTATGTAGCTCCCTTCAGTAACCACGAGCACAACCGTTCCTGGTACTGTATGTAGCTCCCTTCAGTAACCACAAGCACAACCGTTCCTGGTACTGTATGTAGCTCCCTTCAGTAACCATGAGCACAACCGTTCCTGGTACTGTATGTAGCTCCCTTCAGTAACCATGAGCACAACCATTCCTTGACTTGAACTGGCGGCTTTATTCTGTAGTTTTAGTTAGAATTATCACCTTCTGTGAGAACTATAAAGTAAATGAAACATACAGTTAAGCACACTCTTACAACCTTCTTATCTTACGAGTGACTTATTAGCTTGGTATAACTCTGAAGTGCTGACATACATAAACAGTTTAGCCGGAGCCGTAACAGTATCAGATTAAACACATGAATAAAGGAAAAATACCTCATTGGCTGCTTATTACAGAAGGGAGGAAATCAAACTTCACACGTATTATTCCTGGCATGAATTCACACTTCATCCTTAATTATTATAACGTCACCATCATAACGTACACGCTTAAACTTTTACGAACTACACCTGATGACATGAAAACTTAGCTAACACAGCGCGGGATTGCCTTCCCTCCAAAGGTGTGTTGCTACAATACTGTCCCTGTGGCAACAGTTATTAGCTGCGTAGTTCCGCTTGTCTTATTTCCCCCGCATAGCGAACACATACACAATTAAAACAAAAAAACAACGACATAGACTTACAGGTTACTTGTCAGTTACACTGTGTATGACATATTGCATATTGTCATTAAAGAGAATGGTACTATAACTAACTCATACAAGAGATGTAAACTAATTCCATGACAAAACCCTATCAAACAGTGTAACTGATTCCATGACAAAACCCTATCAAACAGTGTAACTGATTCCATGACAAAACCCTATCAAACAGTGTAACTGATTCCATGACAAAACCCTATCAAACAGTGTAACTGATTCCATGACAAAACCCTATCAAACAGTGTAACTGATTCCATGACAAAACCCTATCAAACAGTGTAACTGATTCCATGACAAAACCCTATCAAACAGTGTAACTGATTCCATGACAAAACCCTATCAAACGGTGTAACTGATTCCATGACAAAATCCTATCAAACGGTGTAACTGATTCCATGACAAAACCCTATCAAACACAATATGTGCTATATAACTGTATGTCTATGTGATGTATGTTAGACTCATTGTAACTAGGTCAGCAAAAACAATCTTAACCCTCCCGAAAGTATATGATGATAGCAGCCATGTACAGACTACTGAGGTTGAACCATTTAACCCTGTGTGTGTGTGTGTGTGTGTGTGTGTGTGTGTGTGTGTGTGTGTGTGTGTGTGTGTGTGTGTGTGTGTGTGTGTGTGTGTGTGTGTGTGTGTGTGTGTGTGTGTGTGTTGTAGGAGAGCATGGAGCTGATGTACAACAAGTCTAAAGCGGTGGCTGTGACAGGCATGGCGTTCCCCACTGGAGACGGCAATAATTATGTGGTGGGGAGTGAGGAGGGAACCGTGTACACCGCATCCAGACACGGCAGGTTACAGGAACGCACACACACACACACACACACAGTTGCACGCACGCACGCACGCACACACACACACACACACACACACACACACTTTAAGTTTAATGTTTTTATACAGTGTATCTCATAACCGTAATAATACCAGCTACAAGCTCCTGCCCCCCAAAATGTGTCCTCTGTTCTCTCTGACATGCTCTCTCTCTCTCTCCCATGGTCCTTTGCAGCAAGACGGGGATCTGTGAAATGTTCGAGGGCCACTATGGGCCTGTGACGGGCCTCAGCTATCACAACGCCGTTGGCCCTGTAGACTTCTCCCACCTCTTCGTCACCTCGTCATTTGACTGGACTGTCAAACTGTGGAGCACTGAGGTAAGAAGAGCTCTTCATTTCAACTTGTCCTCCAGGTCTCCTTTCACTGTCTGGTTAAAACTTCAACATGAATGGACTGGACTGAGAGGAGCTAAGCTGGATACATTTTTGAAGGGAGGAGGGAAGGAGAGGGAGGAGGGAAGGAGGTTATGGGTTATGTGTCTGTGGCATTGAACCGACTGGACTGGAGTGGACTGTGGAGGGAGGAAGCAAAGTATGGATGAAGAATGGGAATGAGGGATGGAGAGAAGGGGAGGAGTGAGACTGTTGACTGGGGTTCAAACCACATAGAGGCAGCGGGGGCCCTGGAGACTGCAGATATACAGTAAACCACAGAGAGGCAGCGGGGGCCAGGGAGACTGCAGACTGCTGTGGAACTCCTCTCTCTCCCATTCTGGCCTTTCTGTCTGGAGACAGAGGAGCGCACCACAACCACCACAGAGACGGACAGAGGGAGGAAGGAAGGAAGGAAGGGAGAAGGGAGGGAGAAATCCATCGTGCTGGAAGGCCACAGTGTTGGTTTATGAAGTCAAGGAGGGAAGAGACGAGGAGGGTAGAGGAGAGAAGAGATGACCCCATCACAAGACTCCACTGAAAGACCAAGATAGCATGAAAACCAAAATAAATACAAACCTAAAATAGAAAACAGACAATAAAAACATGTTCATCTTCAGCCTGGATCAATGTGATATACAGTAAACCACATAGAGGCAGCGGGGGCCAGGGAGGCTACAGATATACAGTAAACCACAGAGAGACAGCGGAGGCCAGAGAGGCTGCAGATATACAGTAAACCACAGAGAGGCAGCGGGGGCCAGGGAGGCTACAGATATACAGTAAAACACAGAGAGACAGCAGAGGCCATAGAGGCTGCAGATATACAGTAAACCAGAGGGAGGCCAAGGAGGCTGCAGATATACAGTAAACCACAGGGAGGCCAGGGAGGCTGCAGATATACAGTAAACCACAGAGAGGCAGCGGGGGCCAGAGAGGCTGCAGATATACAGTAAACCACAGAGAGGCCGAGGAGGCTGCAGATATACAGTAAACCACAGAGAGGAGGCGGAGGCCAGGGAGGCTGCAGATATACAGTAAACCACAGAGAGGCAGCGGAGGCCAGGGAGGCTGCAGATATACAGTAAACCACAGAGAGGCAGCGGAGGCCAGAGAGGCTGCAGATATACAGTAAACCACAGAGAGGCCGAGGAGGCTGCAGATATACAGTAAACCACAGGGAGGCCAGGGAGAATGCAGATATACAGTAAACCACAGAGAGGAAGCGGAGGCCAGGGAGGCTGCAGATATACAGTAAACCACAGAGAGTCAGCGGAGGCCAGGGAGGCTGCAGATATACAGTAAACCACAGAGAGTCAGCGGAGGCCAGAGAGGCTGCAGATATACAGTAAACCACAGAGAGGCCGAGGAGGCTGCAGATATACAGTAAACCACAGAGAGGCAGCGGAGGCCAGAGAGGCTGCAGATATACAGTAAACCACAGAGAGGCCGAGGAGGCTGCAGATATACAGTAAACCACAGAGAGGAAGCGGAGGCCAGAGAGGCTGCAGATATACAGTAAACCACAGAGAGGAAGCGGAGGCCAAGGAGGCTGCAGATATACAGTAAACCCCAGAGAGGCCAAGGAGGCTGCAGATATACAGTAAACCACAGAGAGGCAGCGGAGGCCAGAGAGGCTGCAGATATACAGTAAACCACAGAGAGGCAGCGGAGGCCAGAGAGGCTGCAGATATACAGTAAACCACAGAGAGGTAGCGGAGGCCAGAGAGGCTGCAGATATACAGTAAACCACAGAGAGACAGCAGAGGCCATAGAGGCTGCAGATATACAGTAAACCAGAGGGAGGCCAAGGAGGCTGCAGATATACAGTAAACCACAGAGAGGCAGCGGAGGCCAGAGAGGCTGCAGATATACAGTAAACCACAGAGAGGCAGCGGAGGCCAGAGAGGCTGCAGATATACAGTAAACCACAGAGAGGCAGCGGAGGCCAGAGAGGATGCAGATATACAGTAAACCACAGAGAGGCCAAGGAGGCTGCATATATACAGTAAACCACAGAGAGGCAGCGGAGGCCAGAGAGGCTGCAGATATACAGTAAACCACAGAGAGGCAGCGGAGGCCAGAGAGGCTGCAGATATACAGTAAACCACAGAGAGGCAGCGGAGGCCAGAGAGGCTGCAGATATACAGTAAACCACAGAGAGGCAGCGGAGGCCAGAGAGGCTGCAGATATACAGTAAACCACAGAGAGGCAGCGGAGGCCAGAGAGGATGCAGATATACAGTAAACCACAGAGAGGCCAAGGAGGCTGCATATATACAGTAAACTCTAACATAGTTTTTGAACTTTTTACCTGTGACATATTAATATGTGTATGTATCATGGTACACTCAACAGATACACTCAAAGCTCAGATACTGCAAGTGTATGTATTATTCAGTGATATGTTCAACGTGTAGATGCACCAAGTCTATAACTCTAATGTGAAGTATATCATGACAGTTATTTAAACTTTCTGCAGGAGTGAATTCTTTTTTGGGTTTGAGGAATCTCCTCCCCTTTGAGGAGTACCACAGGAATGTATGTTTGTCTTCTGTCCCAGTGAATGTGCTTAAGTGTGTGGATGTGGGCACACCTTAGCTGGCCAGCCTTACCTAAGGCTACCCTAGAGGTTTACCTTCATCTTGCCAATCAATGCCATCAAAAGACACCGCTCTCTCCACAGAGAGAAAAAGGCCAGAATGCAGAAGTTGGAATGTGGCAAATATTGTGGTTGTGAAAACGTGTAGGTTCAAGTTGTGAGCTGCTAGACTGTGATGTTGACAGGGAGATGTTATAGAGACTGAGAATGCATCTAGTTGGGACCATAGAAAAAGGGTTCAGGTTGTGAGCTGCTAGACTGTGATGTTGACAGGGAGATGTATAGAGACTGAGAATGCATCTAGTTGGGACCATAGAAAAAGGGTTCAGGTTGTGAGCTGCTAGACTGGGATGTTGACAGGGAGATGTTATAGAGACTGAGAATGCATCTAGTTGGGACCATAGAAAAAGGGTTCAGGTTGTGAGCTGCTATATATATATATATACTAAATAAACAAAATTATATAGTTGGGACCATAAAAAAGGGTTCAGGTTGTTTTTTTAAGTAACACAATAAAATAACAGAGGCTATATACAGGGGGCACCGGTACCGAGTCAATGTGCAGGGGTACAGGTTAGTCGACGTCATTTGTACATGTACAGTTGAAGTCGGAAGTTTACAAACACCTTAACCAAATACAATTCAATTAATTTTTTCATAATTCCTGACATTTAATCCAAGTAAAAATTCCCTGTTTTAGGTCAGTTAGGATCACCACTTTATTTTCAGAAGGTGAAATGTCAGAATAATAGTAGAGAGAGTGATTTATTTCATTTTTTACTTCTTTCATCACAGGGCTTTGTGATGGCCACTCCAATACCTTGACTTTGTTGTCCTTAATCCATTTTGCCATAACTTTGGAAGTATGCTTGGGGTCATTGTCCATTTGGAAGATCCATTTGGACCAAGCTTTAACTTCCTGACTGATGTCTTGAGATATTGCTTCAATATATCCACATAATATTCCAGCCTCATGATGCCATCTATTTTGTGAAGTGCACCAGTCCCTCCTACAGCTACGCACCTCCACAACATGATGCTGCACCCCCACAACATGATGCTGCACCCCCACAACATGATGCTCCACCCCCACAACATGATGCTGCACCCCCGTGCTTAATGGTTGGGATGGTGTTCTTCGGCTTACAAGCATACCCCTTTTTCCTCCGAACATAACGATGGTCATTATGGCCAAACAGTTCTATTTTTGTTTCATCAGACCAGAGGACATTTGTCCAAAAGTACGATCTTTGTCTCCATGTGCAGTTGCAAACCGTAGATACTTTTGTACCTGTTTCCTCCAGCATCTTCACAAGGTCCTTTGCTGTTGTTCTGGGATTAATTTGCACTTTTCGCACCAAAGTACGTTCATCTCTAGGAGACAGAATGCGTCTCCTTCCTCAGTGGTATGATGGCTGTGTGGTCCCATGGTGTTTATTCTTGCGTACTATTGTTTGTACAGATTAAAGTGGTACCTTCAGGCGTTTGGAAATTGCTCCCAAGGATGAACCAGACTTGTGGAGGTCTACAATTCTTTTTCTGAGGTCTTGGCTGAGTTTCATTTGACTTTCCCATGATGTCAAGCAGAGGCAGAGATGCAGAGATGTCCTAACCGACTTGCCAAAACTATAGTTTGTTAACGACCTTTGTGGAGTGGTTGAAAAAAATTTTTTTAATGACTCCAACCTAAGTGTATGTAAACTTCCGACTTCAACTGTAGGTAGGGGGAAAGTGACAGGTTATGTACCTGATGTACTAGTCAGATCGCATTTATGAAGTTCTTCATAATGACTTCTCTGCCACTTTTCTGTTTCCCATTAGTTGTTCTGTAGAATGCGTCCCTAATGGTCCTGTGGGCCCTGGTCAAATGTAGTGCACTAAATAGCGGATAGGGTGTAATTTGGGATGCACAGTAGACTTGGTGAGAGATGTTTGTCGGAGACAGAGAGTGAATGGAAACACAGGAGGAAGACATACCAGGATTCTCTTTGTTGGAACCCCAGTTTAGAATCTACAGGCCTGGATTCTCTTTGTTGGAACCCCAGTTTAGAATCTACAGGCCAGGATTCTCTTTGTTGGAACTCCAGTTTAGAATCTACAGGCCAGGATTCTCTCTGTTGGAACTCCAGTTTAGAATCTACAGGCCAGGATTCTCTC
>NC_088224.1:17105758-17110758 GCF_036934945.1 Oncorhynchus masou masou
TGTGTGTGTTGTGTGTCTCTTGTTAGGTGTGTGTCTCTGGTTGTGTGTGTGTGTCTCTGGTTTGTGTGTGTGTGTGTCTCTGGTCAGGTGTGTGTGTGTGTGTGTCTCTGGTTAGTGTGTGTGTGTCTCTCTGGTGTGTGTGTGTGTGTCTCTGGTTAGGTGTTTGTGTGTGTGTGTGTGTGTGTGTGTGTGTGTGTGTGTGTGTGTGTGTGTGTGTGTGTGTGTGTGTGTCTGGTTTGGTGTGTGTGTGTGTCTCTGGTTAGGTGTGTGTGTCTGTCTCTGGTTAGGTGTGGTCTGGTTAGGTGTGTGTGTGTGTATATCTGGTCAGGTGTGTTTGTGTGTGTTTCTCTGGTTAGGGTGTGTGTGTGTCTCTGGTTGTGTGTGTGTGTCTCTGGTTTGGTGTGTCTGTGTGTGTGTCTCTGGTTAGGTGTTTATGTGTGTGTCTGTGGTTTGTGTGTGTGTGTGTGTCTGGGTGTGTGTGTGTGTCTCTGGTGTGTGTGTGTGTGTCTGGTGGTTTGTGTGTGTGTCTGTGGTTTGTGTGTGTGTCTCTGTTCGTGTGTGTGTGTGTGTCTCTGGGTATGTGTGTGTGTGTGTCTCTGGTTAGGGTGTGTGTGTGTGTGTCTCTGGTTGTGTGTGTGTGTGTCTCTGGTTTGGTGTGTGTGTGTGTGTGTCTCTGGTTAGGTGGTGTGTGTGTGTGTGTCTCTGGTTAGGTGTGTGTGTGTGTCTCTGGTTTGGTGTGTGTTGTGTGTGTCTCTGGTTAGGTGTTTGTGTGTGTGTGTGTGTGTGTGTGTGTGTGTGTGTGTGTGTGTGTGTGTGTGTGTGTGTGTCTCTGGTTTGTGTGTGTGTGTGTGTCTCTGGTTGTGTGTGTGTGTCTCTGGTTCTGGTGTGTGTGTGTGGTGTCTCTGGTCAGGTGTGTTTGTGTGTGTTTCTCTGCCTAGGTGTGTGTGTGTTTGGTTTGGTGTGTGTCTCTGGTTAGGTGTGTCTGTGTGTGTGTGTCTCTGGTTAGGTGTGTGTGTGTGTGTGTGTGTTTGTGTGTGTGTGTGTCTGGTTAGGTGTGTGTGTGTCTCTGGTTAGGTGTTGTGTGTGTCTCTGGTCAGGTGTGTGTGTGTGTGTCTCTGGTCAGTGTGTGTGTGTGTGTGATTCTGGTCAGGTTTGTGTGTGTGTCTCTGGTTAGGTGTGTGTGTGTCTCTCTGTGTTGTGTGTGTCTGGTTAGGTGTGTGTGTGTGTGTGTGTTTCACTGGTGTGTGTGTTTGTGTCAGAGTGTGTGTGGTTAGTGTGTGTGTTGTGTGTGTGTGTGTGTGTGTGTGTGTGTGTGTGTCTGGTCTGGTGTGTGTGTGTGTGTCTCTGGTTAGGTGTGTGTGTGTTTGTGTGTGTTTCTCTGGTCAGGTGTGTGTGTGTGTCTCTGGTCAGGTCAGGTGTGCGTGTGTCTCTGGGTGTGTGTGTGTGTCTCTGGTTAGGTGGTGTGTGTGTGTGTCTCTGGTCAGGTGTGTGTGTGTGTCTCTGGTTGTGTGTGTGTGTGGTGTGTGTCTCTGGTTAGGTGTGTGTGTGTCTCTGTTCAGGGTGTGTGTGTGTGTGTGTGTGTGTGTGTGTGTGTCTCTGTCAGGTGTGTTTGTCTGTCTGTCTTCTATTTGGTGTGTGTGTGTCTCTGGTCAGTGTGTGTGTGTGTGTGTGTCTCTGTGTGTGTGTGTGTCTCTGGTTAGGGTGTTGTGTGTCTCTGGTTTGATGTGTGTGTGTGTGTGTCTCTGGTTAGGTGTGTGTGTGTGTGTGTGTGTCACTGGTTGTGTGTGTGTGTCTGGTCAGGTGTGTGTGTGTGTCTCTGGTTTGGTGTGTGTGTGTGTGTGTGTGTGTGTCTCTGGTTAGGTGTGTGTGTCTCTGGTTAGGTGTGTGTGTGTGTCTCTGGTCAGGTGTGTGTGTGTGTCTCTGTTGTGGTGTGTGTGTGTGTCTCTGGTTAGGTGTGTGTGTGTGTGTCTCTGGTTAGGTGTGTGTGTGTGTCTCTGGTTAGGTGTGTTTGTGTGTGTGTCTCCTATTTGGTGTGTGTGTCTCTCTGGTCAGGTGTGTGTGTGTGTGTTTCTCTGGTTAGGTTGTGTGTGTGTGTGTGTGTGTCTGGTCAGGTGTGTGTGTGTGTGTCTCTGGTTAGGTGTGTGTGTGTGTCTGGTCAGGTGTGTGTGTGTGTGTGTCTCTGGTTAGGTGTGTGTGTGTGTCTGGTGTGTGTGTGTGTGTGTGTCTGGTCAGTGTGTGTGTGTGTGTTGTGTCTCTGGTCAGGTGTGTGTGTGTCTCTGGTCAGGTGTGTGTGTGTCTCTGGTTCGGTGTGTGTGTGTGTGTCTGGTCAGCTGTGTGTGTGTGTGTGTGTGTGTCTCTGGTTAGGTGTGTGTGTCTCTGGTTAGGTGTGTGTGTGTGTTTGTGTGTCTGTCTCTGGTCAGGTGTGTGTGTGTGTCTCTGGTCAGGTGTGTGTGTGTTTCTGGTGTGTGTGTGTGTCTCTGGTTAGGTGTGTGTGTGTGTCTCTCAGGTTAGGTGTTTGTGTGTGTGTCTGATGGTGTGTGTGTGTCTCTGGTTAGGTGTGTGTGTGTGTTTCTCTGATAGTTGCGTGTGTGTGTTTCTGGTTAGGTGTGTGTGTCTCTGGTCAGGTGTGTGTATGTGTCTCTGGTTTGGTGTGTGTCTATGTGTGTTAGGTTTGTGTGTGTTTGTATGTGTTTGTGTGTGTCTCTGGTCAGGTGTGTGTGTGTGTCTGTGTGTGTGTCTGTCTCAGGTCAGGTGTGCGTGTGTCTCTTGTCAAGTGTGTGTGTGTCTCTGGTCAGGTGTGTGTGTGTCTCTGGTTAGGCGTGTGCGTGTCTCTGGTTAGGTGTGTGTGTGTGTCTCTCTGGTTAGGTGTGTGTGTGTGTCACTCTGGTTAGTGTGTGTGTGTCTCTGGTTAGGTGGTGTGTGTGTGTGTGTGTGTGTGTGTCTGGTCAGGTGTGTGTGTGTGTTCTGGTTGTGTGTGTGTGTTGTGGTGTGTGTGTGTGTCTCTGGTTAGGTGTGTGTGTGTCTCTGGTTAGGTGTGTGTGTGTGTCTGTTAGTGTGTGTGTGTGTTCTCTAGAGGTGTGTGTGTGTGTGTGTGTCTCTGGTCAGGTGTGTGTGTGTCTCTGGTTTGGTGTGTGTGTGTGTGTGTCTCTGGTTAGGTTTGTGTGTGTTTGTATGTGTGTCTGGTTGTGTTGAGTGTGTGTGTCTCTGGTTAGGTGTGTGTGTGTGTGTGTGTGTCTGGTCAGGTGTGTGTGTTTCTGGTTAGGTGTGTGTGTGTGTGTGTCTCTGGTTTGGGTGTGTGTGTGTGTGTGTGTGTGTGTCTCTGGTTAGGTGTGTGTGTGTGTGTGGTTCAGGTTAGGTGTGTGTGTCCTGTGTTTTTTTGTGTGTACCTTTATTTAAACAGTGCAAGTCAGTTGTGTGTCTCTGGTTATTTTGTGTGTGTGCCTAGGAACAGTGGTGTGCCTGTTCAGGTGTGTGTCAGATTTGTGTTGTGCTCTGGTTTGAACTGTGTGTGATTACTGTCTCTGTTAGGTGTGTGTGTGTCTCTTGTGAGGTGTGTGTGTCTCTGGTTAGGTGTGTGTGTGTGTGTGTGTCTCTGGTTAGGTGTGTGTGTGTGTGTGTTTGTGTCTCTGGTTGGTGTGTGTGTGTGTCTGGTCTGGTGTGTGTGTCTCTGGTGTGTGTGTGTCTCTGGTTAGGTGTGTGTGTTCTCTGGTTAGGTGTGTGTGTGTGTGTCTGATTAGATGTGTGTGTTTCTCTAGATAGTTGTGTGTGTGTTTCTGGTTGGGTGTATGTGTCTCTGGTCAGGTGTGTGTATGTGTCTCTGGTTTGGTGTGTGTCTATGTGTGTCTCTTTTTAGGTGTTGTGTGTGTGTGTGTGTGTGTGTGTGGTGTGTGTGTCTCTGGTTAGGTGTGTGTGTGTGTCTCTGGTTGTGTTTGTGTGGTGTGTGTGTGTGTGTGTGTCTCTGGTTAGGTGTGTGTCTGGTGTGTGTGTGTGTGTGTCTCTGGTTTGTGTGTGTGTTTCTCTGGTCAGTGTGTGTGTGTGTGTGTGGTTAGGTGTGTGTGTGTCTCTGGTTAGGTGTGTGTGTGTCTGATTAGGTGTGTGTGTGTGTTCTCTAGATAGTTGCGTGTGTGTGTTTCTGGTTAGGTGTGTGTGTCTCTGGTCAGGTGTGTGTGTGTGTGTCTCTGGTTTGGTGTGTGTGTGTGTGTCTCTTTTAGGTTTGTGTGTGTTTGTATGTGTTTGTGTGTGTCTCTGGTTAGTTGTGTGTGTGTGTCTCTGGTTAGGTGTGTGTGTGTGTGTGTGTGTGTCTGTCTCTGGTCAGGGTGTGTGTGTGTGTCTCTGTTCAGGTGTGTGTGTGTCTCTCTAGTTAGTGTGTGTGTGTGTGTGTGTGTGTGTGTGTCTCTGGTGTGTGTGTGTGTTTCACTGTCAGGTGTGTGTGTGTCTCTGGTTAGTGTGTGTGTGTCTCTGGTTAGGTGTGTGTGTGTCTGATTATATGTGTGTGTGTTTGGTAGATAGGTGTGTGTGTGTGTCTCTGGTTAGGTGTGTGTGTCTCTGGTCAGGTGTGTGTGTATGTGTCTCTGGTGGTGTGTGTCTGTGTGTCTCTGGTTAGGTGTGTGTGTGTGTGTGTGTTGGTGTGTTTGTGTGTGTCTCTGGTTAGTTGTGTGTGTGTGTCTCTGGTTAGGTGTGTGTGTGTGTGTGTCAGTGTTGTGTGTGTCTCTGGTCAGGTGTGTGTGTGTGTGTCTCTGGTTGTGTGTGTGTGTGTGTGTGTGTTTCTGGTCAGGTGTGTGTGTGTGTGTCTCTGGTCAGGTGTGTGTGTGTGTCTCTGGTCAGGTGTTTGTGTGTGTCTCTGGTCAGGTGTGTGTGAGTGTTTGTGTGTGTGTGTGTGTGTGTGTGTGTGTGTGTGTGTGTGTGGTGTGTGTGTGTGTGTGTCTCTGGTGTGTGTGTGTGTGTGTGTGTCTCTGGTCAGGTGTGTGTGTGTGTGTGTGTCTGGTTTGGTGTGTGTGTGT
>NC_088224.1:17113258-17120758 GCF_036934945.1 Oncorhynchus masou masou
TTGTATGTGTGTGTGTGTGTGTCTCTGGTTGTGTGTGTGTGTGTGTGTCTCTGGTTGGTGTGTGTCTGTCAGGTGTGTGTGTGTGTGTGTGTCTCTGGTCAGTGTGTGTGTTGTGTGTGTGTGTGTAGGTGTGTGTGTGTCTCAGGTGTGTGTGTGTGTGTCTCTGGTCAGGTGTGTGTGTGTGTGTGTGTCTCTGGTTGTGTGTGTGTGTGTGTGTGTGGTCTGGTGTGTGTGTGTGTGTGTCTGGTTAGGTGTGTGTGTGTGTGTCTCTGGTGTGTGTGTGTGTGTGTGTGTGTCTGGTTAGTGTGTGTGTGTGTCTGGTTAGGTGTGTGTGTGTATCTGGTCAGGTGTGTGTGGGTGTGTTTCTGGTCAGGTGTGTCTGTGTGTGTCTCTGGTCAGGTGTGTGTGTGTGTCTCTGGTCAGGTGTTTGTGTGTGTCTCTGGTCAGGTGTGTGTGTGTGTCTCTGGTTAGGTGTGTGTGTGTGTGTGTGTGTGTGTGTGTGTGTGTGTGTGTGTCTGGTCAGTGTGTGTGTGTGTGTGTCTCTGTGTGTGTGTGTGTGTGTGTGTGTGTGTGTGTGTCACTGGTTAGTTGTGTGTTTCTCTGGTCAGGGTGTGTGTGTGTGTTGTCTGGTCAGGTGTGTGTGTGTGTCTCTGGTCAGGTGTTTGTGTGTGTCTCTGGTCAGGTGTGTGTGAGTGTTTGTGTGTGTGTGTGTGTGTCTCTGGTCAGGTGTGTTTGTGTGCCTCTGGTCAAGTGTGTGTGTGTGTTTCTCTGGTTGGGTGTGTGTGTGTGTGTCTCTGGTTAGGTGAGTGTGTGTGTCTCTGGTCAGGTGTGTGTGTGTGTGTCTCTGGTTAGGTGTGTGTCTGTGTGTGTCAGGTTTTAGGATTGTGTGTGTTCTCTGGTAGGTGTTTGTGTGAGTCTCTGGTTAGTTGTGGTGTGTGTCTCTGGTTAGGTGTGTGTGTGTCTGTCTGTGTGTGTGGTGTGTGTGTGTGTGTGTGTGTGGTTGTGTGTGTGTGTGTGTGTGTGTGTGTGTGTGTGTGTGTGTGTCTGGTTAGGTGTGTGTGTGTGTGTGTCTCTGGTTCAGGTGTGTGTGTCTCTGGTCAAGTGTGTGTGTCTTTGTGTGTGTTTCTCTGGTCAGGTGTGTGTGTGTGTGTGTCTCTGGTTAGGTTTGTGTGTGTGTGTCTCTTGTCAGGTGTGTGTGTATGTGTGTGTCTCTGGTTATGTGTGTGTCTCTGTTCAGGTGTGTGTTTGTGTGTGTGTGTTTGTGTGTGTTGTGTGTGTGTCTCTTATCAGGTGTGTTTGTCTGTCTGTCTCATGTTTGGTGTGTGTGTGTGTTTCTCTGGTCAGGTGTGTGTGTGTGTGTGTGACTTTGGTTAGGTTTGTGTGTGTGTGTGTCTGGTCAGGTGTGTGTGTGTGTGTGTGTCTCTGATCAGGTCTGTGTGTGTGTCTGGTCCGGTGTGTGTGTGTGTCTATGGTCAGGTGTGTGTGTGTGTCTGGTCAGGTGTGTGTGTGTTTGTGTCTCTGGCCAGGTGTGTGTGTGTCTCTGGTCAGGTGTGTGTGTGTCTCTGGTTCGGTGCGTGTGTGTCTCTGGTTAAGGTGTGTGTGTGTGTGTGTCTGGTCAGTGTGTGTGTGTGTGTGTGTGTGTCTCTCAGGTTAGGTGTCTATGTCACTGGTTAGGGTGTGTGTGTCTCTGGTCAGGTGTGTGTGTGTGTCTCTGGTTTTGTGTGTGTGTGTGTGTGTGTCTCTGGTTAGGTGTGTGTGTGTGTGTCTCTGGTTAGGTGTGTGTGTCTCTTGTCAGGTGTGTGTGTGTGTGTCTCTGGTCAGTGTGGTGTGTGTGTGTTTGTCTGTCTCTGGTCAGGTGTGTGTGTGTGTCTCTCTGTTCAGGTGTGTGTGTGTCTCTCTAGTTAGGTGTGTGTGTGTGTGTGTGTGTGTGTTTGTGTCTCTGGTTTGGTGTGTGTTTCACTGCTCAGGTGTGTGTGTGTCTCTGGTTAGGTGTGTGTTTCTCTGGTTAGGTGTGGGTGTCTGATTATATGTGTGTGTGTTTCTCTAGATAGGTGCGTGTGTGTGTTTCTGGTTAGGTGTGTGTGTCTCTGGTGTCTGTGTGTGTGTGTGTGTCTCTGGTTTGGTGTGTGTCTCTGTGTGTCTCTTTTTAGGTTTGTGTGTGTTTGTATGTGTTTGTGTGTGTCTCTGGTTAGTTGAGTGTGTGTGTCTCTGGTTAGGTGTGTGTGTGTGTGTTTGTCTGTCTCTGGTCAGGTGTGTGTGTGTGTGTCTCTGTTCAGGTGGGTGTGTGTGCCTCTGGTCAGTGTGTGTGTCTTTGTGTGTGTTTCTCTGGTGTGTGTGTGTGTGTGTGTGTGTTGTGTGTGTGTGTGTGTCTGTCTCTGGTCAGGTGTGTGTGTGTGTGTGTGTCTCTGGTCATGTGTGTGTGTGTGTGTGGTCTGGTTAGGTGTGTGTGTGTGTCTCTGGTTAGGTGTGTGTGTGTCTCTGGTTAGGTGTGTGTGTGTGTGTCTCTGTCAGGTGTGTGTGTGTGTGTGTGTGTGTGTGTGTGTGTGTGTGTGTGTGTGTGTGTGTGTGTGTGTCACTGGTTAGTTGTGTGTGTCACTGGTCAGGTGTGTGTTTCACTGGTCAGTGTGTGTGTGTCTCTGGTTAGGTGTGTGTGTTTTCTCTGGTTAGGTGTGTGTGTGTGTGTGTGTGTGTGTGTGTGTGTGTCTCTGGTTAGGCGTGTGCGTGTCTCTGGTTAGGTGTGTGTGTGTGTCTCTCTGGTTTGTGTGTGTGTGTGTGTCTCTGGTTTGGTGTGTGTCTGTGTATATCTCTGGTTTGGTGTGTGTGTGTGTGTCTCTGGTTAGGTGAGTGTGTGTGTCTCTGGTCAGGTGTGTGTGTATGTGTCTCTGGTTAGGTGTGTGTCTGTGTGTGTCTCTTTTAGGATTATGTGTGTTTGTATGTGTTTGTGTGAGTCTCTGGTTAGTTGAGGGTGTGTGTCTCTGGTTAGGTGTGTGTGTGTCTGTCTGTCTGTGTGTGTCTGTGTGTGTGTGTGTGTGTGTGTGTGTGTGTGTGTGTGTGTGTGTGTGTGTGTGTGTGTGTGTGTGTGTGTGTCTGGTCAGGTGTGTGTGTGTGTCTCTCTGTTCAGGAGTGTGTGTGCCTCTGGTCAAGTGTGTGTGTCTTTGTGTGTGTTTCTCTGGTCAGGTGTGTGTGTGTGTGTGTGTTTCTGGTTAGGTTTGTGTGTGTGTGTTTCTTGTCAGGTGTGTGTGTGTGTGTGTGTGTCTCTGGTTATGTGTGTGTCTCTGTTCAGGTGTGTGTTTGTGTGTGTGTGTTTGTGTGTGTGTCTCTTATCAGGTGTGTTTGTCTGTCTGTCTCATGTTTGGTGTGTGTGTGTGTTTCTCTGGTCAGGTGTGTGTGTGTGTGTGACTTTGGTTAGGTTTGTGTGTGTGTGTGTGTGTCTGGTCAGGTGTGTGTGTGTGTGTGTGTCTGGTTAGGTCTGTGTGTGTGTCTGGTCCGGTGTGTGTGTGTGTCTATGGTCAGGTGTGTGTGTGTGTCTGGTCAGGTGTGTGTGTGTTTGTGTCTCTGGTCAGGTGTGTGTGTGTGTGTCTCTGGTGTGTGTGTGTGTGTGTCTCTGGTTCGGTGCGTGTGTGTCTCTGGTTAAGTGTGTGTGTGTGTGTGTCTGGTCAGCTGTGTGTGTGTGTGTCTCAGGTTAGGTGTCTATGTCACTGGTTAGGGTGTGTGTGTCTCTGGTCAGGTGTGTGTGTGTGTTTCTGGTTTGGTGTGTGTGTGTGTGTGTGTGTCTCTGGTTAGGTGTGTGTGTGTGTGTCACTGGTTAGGTGTGTGTGTCTCTTGTCAGGTGTGTGTGTGTGTGTCTCTGGTCAGGTGTGTGTGTGTTTGTCTGTCTCTGGTCAGGTGTGTGTGTGTGTCTCTCTGTTCAGGTGTGTGTGTGTGTCTCTCTAGTTAGTGTGTGTGTGTGTCTCTGGTGTGTGTGTGTTTGTGTCTCTGGTTTGGTGTGTGTTTCACTGCTCAGGTGTGTGTGTGTCTCTGGTTAGGTGTGTGTTTCTCTGGTTAGGTGTGTGTGGGTGTCTGATTAGATGTGTGTGTGTTTCTCTAGATAGGTGCGTGTGTGTGTTTCTGGTTAGGTGTGTGTGTCTCTGGTCAGGTGTGTGTGTATGTGTCTCTGGTTTGGTGTGTGTCTCTGTGTGTCTCTTTTTAGGTTTGTGTGTGTTTGTATGTGTTTGTGTGTGTCTCTGGTTAGTTGAGTGTGTGTGTCTCTGGTTAGGTGTGTGTGTGTGTGTGTTTGTCTCTGGTCAGGTGTGTGTGTGTGTGTCTCTGTTCAGGTGGGTGTGTGTGCCTCTGGTCAAGTGTGTGTGTGTGTCTCTTTGTGTGTGTTTCTCTGGTCAGGTGTGTGTGTGTGTGTGTCTGTGTGTGTGTGTCTGTCTCTGGTCAGGTGTGTGTGTGTGTGTGTGTCTCTGGTCATGTGTGTGTGTTTCTCTGGTCAGGTGTGTGTGTGTGTCTCTGGTCAGGTGTGTGTGTGTGTCTCTGGTCAGGTGTGTGTGTGTGTGTGTGTGTGTGTGTGTGTGTGTGTGTGTGTGTGTGTGTGTGTGTGTGTGTGTGTGTGTGTGTGTGTGTGTGTGTGTGTCACTGGTTAGTTGTGTGTTTCACTGGTCAGGTGTGTGTTTCACTGGTCAGGTGTGTGTGTGTCTCTGGTTAGGTGCGTGTGTGTTTCTCTGGTTAGGTGTGTGTGTGTGTGTGTGTGTGCGTGTGTCTCTGGTTAGGTGTGTGTGTGTGTGTCTCTCTGGTTTGGTGTGTGTGTGTGTGTCTCTGGTTTGGTGTGTGTCTGTGTATATCTCTGGTTTGGTGTGTGTGTGTGTGTCTCTGGTTAGGTGAGTGTGTGTGTCTCTGGTCAGGTGTGTGTGTATGTGTCTCTGGTTAGGTGTGTGTCTGTGTGTGTCTCTTTTTAGGATTATGTGTGTTTGTATGTGTTTGTGTGAGTCTCTGGTTAGTTGAGGGTGTGTGTCTCTGGTTAGGTGTGTGTCTGTCTGTGTGTGTGTGTGTGTGTGTGTGTGTGTGTGTGTGTGTGTGTGTGTGTGTGTGTGTGTGTGTGTGTGTGTGTGTGTGTGTGTGTGTGTGTGTGTCTGGTCAGGTGTGTGTGTGTGTCTCTCTGTTCAGGAGTGTGTGTGCCTCTGGTCAAGTGTGTGTGTCTTTGTGTGTGTTTCTCTGGTCAGGTGTGTGTGTGTGTGTGTGTTTCTGGTTAGGTTTGTGTGTGTGTGTCTCTTGTCAGGTGTGTGTGTGTGTGTGGGTCTCTTGTTATGTGTGTGTCTCTGTTCAGGTGTGTGTTTGTGTGTGTGTGTTGTGTGTGTGTCTCTTATCAGGTGTGTTTGTCTGTCTGTCTCATGTTTGGTGTGTGTGTGTGTTTCTCTGGTCAGGTGTGTGTGTGTGTGTGTGACTGGTTAGGTTTGTGTTTTTGTGTGTGTCTGGTCAGGTGTGTGTGTGTGTGTGTCTCTCTCTGGTTAGGTCTGTGTGTGTGTCTATGGTCAGGGTGTGTGTGTGTGTCTATGGTCAGGTGTGTGTGTGTGTCTGGTCAGGTGTGTGTGTGTTTGTGTCTCTGGCCAGGTGTGTGTGTGTCTCTGGTCAGGTGTGTGTGTGTCTCATGTTCGGTGCGTGTGTGTCTCTGGTTAAGTGTGTGTGTGTGTCTGGTCAGCAGTGTGTGTGTGTGTCTGGTTAGGTGTGTGTGTCTCTGGTCAGGTGTGTGTGTGTGTTTCTGGTTTGGTGTGTGTGTTGTGTGTGTGTGTCTCTCTGGTTAGGTGTGTGTGTGTGTGTCACTGGTTAGGTGTGTGTGTCTCTTGTCAGGTGTGTGTGTGTGTGTCTCTGGTCAGGTGTGTGTGTGTTTGTGTCTCTGGTCAGGGTGTGTGTGTGTGTGTGTCTCTGGTTCAGGTGTGTGTGTGTGTCTCTGGTTGGTTGTGTGTGTGTGTGTGTGTCTGGTCAGCTGTGTGTGTGAGTCTAGTTAGGTGGTGTGTGTGTGTGTGTGTCTCTGGTCAGGTGTGTGTGTGTGTCTCAGGTTAGGTGTCTATGTCACTGGTTAGGTGTGTTTGTCTCTGGTCAGGTGTGTGTGTGTGTTTCTGGTTTGGTGTGTGTGTGTGTGTGTGTGTGTGTGTCTCTGGTTAGGTGTGTGTGTGTGTCTCAGGTTAGGTGTTTGTGTGTCTCTGGTGAGGTGTGTGTGTGTGTGTGTCTGATTAGGTGTGTGTGTGTCTCTCTGGTTAGGTGTATGTGTGTGTGTCACTGGTTAGGTGTGTGTGTCTCTTGTCAGGTGTGTGTGTGTATGTGTGTGTGTCTGGTCAGGTGTGTGTGTGTGTGTGTGTTTCTGGTTAGGTGTGTGTGTGTGTGTGTCTCTGGTTAGGTGTGTGTGTGTGTGTGTCTCTGCTTAGGTGTGTGTGTGTGTCTCAGGTTAGGTGTGTGTGTCTCTTGTGAGGTGTGTGTGTGTGTCTGGTTAGGTGTGTGTGTGTGTGTGTGTGTCTCTGGTTAGGTGTGTGTGTGTGTCACTGGTTAGGTGTGTGTGTCTCTGGTCAGGTGTGTGTGTGTGTGTCTGGTCAGGTGTGTGTGTGTGTGTGTGTGTGTGTGTGTGTGTGTGTGTGTGTTTCTGGTTAGGTGTGTGTGTGTGTGTCTCTGGTTAGGTGCGTGTGTGTGTGTGTCTCTGCTTAGGTGTGTGTGTGTGTCTCAGGTTAGGTGTGTGTGTCTCTTGTGAGGTGTGTGTGTGTGTCTGGTTAGGTGTGTGTGTGTCTCTTGTCAGGTGTGTGTGTGTTTCTGGTTAGGTGTGTGTGTGTGTGTGTTCTGGTTAGGTGTGTGTGGTGTGTGTGTGTGTCTCTGGTTAGGTGTGTGTGTGTGTGTGTGTGTCTCTGCTTAGGTGTGTGTGTGTGTCTCAGGTTAGGTGTGTGTGTCTCTTGTGAGGTGTGTGTGTGTGTCTGGTTAGGTGTGTGTGTGTGTGTGTCTCTCTGGTTAGGTGTGTGTGTGTGTGTTTGTGTCTCTGGTTTGGTGTGTGTTTCTCTGGTTAGGTGTGTGTGGGTGTCTGATTAGATGTGTGTGTGTTCTCTAGTTGTGTGCTGGTAGGTGTGTGTGTTTCTGGTTAGTGTGTGTGTGTCTCTGGTCAGTGTGTGTGTGTGTATGTGTCTCTGGGTTGGTGTGTGTCTCTGTGTGTCTCTTTTTAGGTGTGTGTGTGTTTGTATGTGTTTGTGTGTGTCTCTGGTTAGTTGTGTGTGTGTGTCTCTGGTTAGGTGTGTGTGTGTGTGTTTGTCTGTCTCTGGTCAGGTGTGTGTGTGTGTCTCTCTGTTCAGGTGTGTGTGTGTGTGCCTCTGGTCAAGTGTGTGTGTCTTTGTGTGTGTTTCTCTGGTCAGGTGTGTGTGTGTGTGTCTCTGGTTAGGTTTGTGTGTGTGTGTCTCTGGTCAGGTGTGTGTGTGTGTCTCAGGTTAGGGGTCTATGTCTCTGGTTTGGTGTGTGTGTGTGTGTGTCTCTCTGGTTAGGTGTGTGTGT
>NC_088224.1:17123258-17185758 GCF_036934945.1 Oncorhynchus masou masou
GTGTGTGTGTGTCTCTGGTCAGCTGTGCGTGTGTGTCTCTGGTCAGGTGTGTGTGTGTGCCTCTGGTCAGGTGTGTGTGTGTCTCTGGTTAGGTGTGTGTGTGTGTCTCTGGTCAGGTATGTGTGTGTCTCTGGTCAGGTGTGTGTTTTTCTCTGGTCAGGTGTGTGTGTGTGTGTGTCTCTGGTCAGGTGTGTGTGTCTCTCTGTTCAGGTGTGTGTGTGCCTCTGGTCAAGTGTGTGTGTCTTTGTGTGTTTTTCTCTGGTCAGGTGTGTGTGTGTGTGTGTTTCTCTGGTCAGGTGTGTGTGTCTCTGGTCAGGTGTGTGTGTTTGTGTGTGTGTGTCTGGTTAGGTGTGTGTGTCACTGGTTAGTTGTGTGTTTCACTGGTCAGGTGTGTGTTTCACTGGTCAGGTGTGTGTGTGTCTCTGGTTAGGTGCGTGTGTGTCTCTCTGGTTAGGTGTGTGTCTCTGGTCAGGTGTGTGTGTGTTTGTGTGTGTGTCTCTGGTCAGGTGTGTGTGTGTCTGGTCAGCTGTGCGTGTGTGTCTCTGGTCAGGTGTGTGTGTGTCTCTGGTTAGGTGTGTGTGTGTCTCTGGTCAGGTGTGTGTGCGTCTCTGGTCAGGTGTGTGTTTTTCTCTGGTCAGGTGTGTGTATGTGTGTGTGTGTCTCCTCAGGTGTGTGCGCATTCCTGCCCCTCCCTGTGGTTCTCACAGGCTCTCATAATTGCTGTCGCCTGGCTGAGCTGGGAGAGCGGAGAGAGGGGAGAGGAGGGAAGTGCAGGGAATAGAGGAGGGAGGAGTGGTGAAGGGAGAGGGAGGGAGAGGAGAGAGGATAGACAGAGTACATTCCTCCCAGGCTTTCTGTCTTTATGTCATAACCTAGTCTACCTGACTCCCACTCCCCTACCTGTCCAGAATGCATTTAGCAAACCTCTGGAATTCTCTCTGACAGACGTGGGAGGAGGGGAAGATGGGGGATTTTCTCTCTCCCTTTCTGTCTCTCTTGCTCTCTCTCTCTCTCTTCACACTCTTTCACTCTGTCTGTTCTTTGATTCTTCCCTTCAGACAGATGTTCCACTAAGGTTACAGTACACCTTTGGAGACGGAGACTTTCATGTCTTCTGTTTTTTATGACACTGTGAATGTGCAAAGCTTTTTAATTAGGCCTTTCCCAGACAAACCCCAAGGCTGCAGTAGCGCCACTCAGTCTGCTCTCTCTCTCTCTCGCTCCCTCTCTCTCCCCCTCTCTCTCTCTCTCTCACACTGCATCCTCCCTCTCTTATCTCTCTCTCACACACTCCATCTCTCTCTCTTCTCTCATCTCTCTCTCTCTTATCTCTCTCATCTCTCTCTCTCTCATCTCTCTGTCTCTCTCTCTCTCATCTCTCTCTCCCCCTCTCTCTCTCTCTCTCTCTCACACTGCATCCTCCCTCTCTCTCTCACACACTCCATCTCTCTCTCTCTCTCTCTCTCTCTCTCTCTTCTCTCTCTTAACTCTCTCTCTTCTCTCTCATCTCTCTCTCTCTCTCTCACATCAATAATATAGTAGGAGTAGTAGTGGAAATGGTATTAACATTTACAACAACAATATTAATGAGAATAATAATACATTAAAGCAGTAGTAGTAGACCAGTCTCAACCTGAGTCTGCTCTCTCTCTCTCTCGCTCCCTCTCTCTCTCTCTCTCACACTGCATCCTCCCTCTCTTATCTCTCTCTCACACACTCCATCTCTCTCTCTCTTATCTCTCTCATCTCTCTATCTCTCTCTCTCTCATCTCTCTCTCCCCCATCTCTCTCTCTCTCTCTTTCACACTGCATCCTCCCTCTCTTTCTCTCTCACACACTCCATCTCTCTCTCTCTCTCTCTCAGTCTTCTCTCTCTCTCTCTCTCTCACACTGCATCCTCCCTCTCTCTCTCACTCACACACTCCATCTCTCTCTCTCCCTCTCTCTTCTCTCTCTCTCTCTCTCTCTCTCTCTCTTCTCTCTCTTAACTCTCTCTCTTCTCTCTCTCTCTCACATCAATAATATAGTAGGAGTAGTAGTGGAAATGGTATTAACATTTACAACAACAATATTAATGAGAATAATAATACATTAAAGCAGTAGTAGTAGACCAGTCTCAACCTGAGTCTGCTCTCTCTCTCTCCCTCTCTCAATTCAATTCAATTCAATTCAAGGGGTTTTATTGGCATGGGTAACATGTGTTAACATTGCCAAAGCAAGTAAGGTAGATAATATATAAAGTGAAATAAACAATAGAAATTAACAGTAGATATCACACATACAGAAGTTTCAAAACAATAAAGACATTACAAATGTCATATTATATATATATATACAGTGTTTTTGCAATGTACAAATGGTAAAGGACACAAGATAAAATAAATAAGCATAGATATGGGTTGTATTTACAATGGTGCGTGTTCTTCACTGGTTGCCCTTTTCTCGTGGCAACAGGTCACAAGTCTTGCTGCTCTGATGGCACACTATGGAATTTCACCCAGTAGATATGGGAGTTTTTCAAAATTGGATTTGTTTTCGAATTCCTTGTGGATCTGTGTAATCTGAGGGAAATATGTCTCTCTAATATGGTCATACATTGGGCAGGAGGTTAGGAAGTGCAGCTCAGTTTCCACCTCATTTTGTGGGCAGTGAGCACATAGCCTGTCTTCTCTTGAGAGCCATGTCTGCCTACTGCGGCCTTTCTCAATAGCAAGGCTATGCTCGCTGAGTCTGTACATAGTCAAAGCTTTCCTTAATTTTGAGTCAGTCACAGTGGTCAGGTATTCTGCCACTGTGTACTCTCTGTGTAGGGCCAAATAGCATTCTAGTTTGCTCTGTTTTTTTGTTAATTCTTTCCAATGTGTCAAGTAATTATCTTTTTGTTTTCTCATGATTTGGTTGGGTCTAATTGTGCTGCTGTCATGGGGCTCTGTAGGGTGTGTTTGTGAACAGAGCCCCAGGACCAGCTTGCTTAGGGGACTCTTCTCCAGGTTCATCTCTCTGTCGGTGATGGCTTTGTTGTGGAAGGTTTGGGAATCGCTTCCTTTTAGGTAGCTCTTTTCTGGATTTTGATAATTAGTGGGTATCGGCCTCATTCTGCTCTGCATGCATTATTTGGTGTCTCTCTCCCTCTCTCTCTCTCACACTGCATCCTCCCTCTCTTTCTCTCTCACACTCCATCTCCCTCTCTCTCCCCCTCTCTCACACTGCATCCTCCCTCTCTTTCTCTCTCACGCACTCCTTCTCTCTCTCTCTCTTATCTCTCTATCTTCTCTCTCTCTCTCTCTCTCTTATCTCTCTCTCTTCTCTCTCTCTCTTCTCTCTCTCATCTCTCTCTCTCTCTCTCTTATCTCTCTCTTCTCTCTCTCTCTTCTCTCTCTCTCTCTCTCTCTCTCTCTCTCTTATCTCTCTCTCTTCTCTCTCTCTCTCTCTCTCTCTCTCTCTTAATTCATTATACTTTATTGACATGGCACGTTATATTACTTACATTACAATGTACACATTTAACAACAATGGTGGGACCAACAGCAATAAGGCATCAATAATATAGTAGGAGTAGTAGTGGAAATGGTATTAACATTTACAACAACAATATTAATGAGAATAATAATACATTAAAGCAGTAGTTGTAGACCAGTCTCAACCTGACTGAGAAGACACATGACATGGTATGAAAACCAAAATTAAATGGGGAAATATGATTGACATTACTTTGCACTGGTCGTCCCTCAGGTTGTGGCAGGAAGACACATAGGGAGCGACAGGCTGCCAAAACTGCCAAAAATGTTTCTTTGTGGTAATTTGGTCATATTTTCTGAGTGCTCTCCTGAGGCTCTATGGAGTTGGTTTGGGTTAGTGATCTGAGCATCAGAACCGACTGAGGGGACTCCTCTCTTGTTTCATCTCTTGAATTGTAGGGCTGTGTGATGATATGTTTCAGGGTTGCTTGTTTGTTCTATTCTAATAAGGGGGGCTATTGGCCCAATTCTGCTTGAATTGGATGTTTGTCCCATTTGGTACTGCACCCCCACCTCTCTCTCACTGCACCCCCCTCTCTCTCGCTGCCCCTCTCTTTCTATCTCCCTCTCTCTATCACTGCATCTCGCTCTCACTGCATCCCCCCTCTCTCTCTCTGCCTCTCTCACTGCATCTCTCTCACACACTGCATCTCTCTCTCTCTCCCTGCCCCTCTCGCTCTCTCTCTCTCGCGTGCTCCCACTCTCTCTCTCTCTGCAGCTTTTTAAAATTTGTTTCGTTCACACCTTAAGTATTTCACTGCAACTACATCTGGGACCCTGTGCATGTGACTAAATCATCTCACTCTCTACTTCCCTGTCTGACTCATGCTCCCATCTCTCTCTGTGTGTTTCAGCACAATAAACCCTTCTACTCCTTTGAGGACAACGCTGACTACGTCTATGATGTCATGTGGTCCACTGTGCACCTGGCTCTGTTTGCCGCTGTGGACGGGATTGGTCGGCTGGATCTGTGGAACCTCAATAATGACACAGAGGTTTCTGAATGTGTGTGTGTGATATGGAGAGAGAAAGACATGTCTCATTCTTTGTCACAGTATTGCGCGCGTGTGTGTGTGTGTGTGTGTGTGTGTGTGTGTGTGTGTGTGTGTGCGCGCGCGTGTGTGTGTGTGTGTGTGTGTGTGTGTGCTTGTTTGTGTGTTTGTATCCGTCTTTTCGTGTGTGTCAAAGCGTGTCCCCAGGGCCTCTCATGTTGGACTGGAGCCAAACCACACAGCCCAACACCAGCATTCCCAGCAGCCACCTCTTTGTGTGGGCGTTCCCTTCCCCACAAGCTCTCCCTAAATCAGCCCGGTGACATCTCCTCACCCACTCCCACCAAACGCACCATCAACACTTCCACAACCATCATCATAACGCTCCCTTCTCCTACCCACTGAAACCTTGTGACAGCAATGCTCAAAGGCTCCCACAACCATCCACTCCACCAAACGCCCCCTCAACGTTCCCACAACCATCCCCTAACGCTCCCCTCTCCTCCCCACTCAAAAGCAGTGACACCAGTACTCAAATGCTCTCACAACCCTCCTCTAACGCTCCTCCAACCACCCCATAAGGCTCCAGTCCAACTCTGTCCCACCAGCTCACAGCTGTCCACAGACCACTCTTCTTCGTCTTCTTCGGTCCCAAGATAAAAATACACCTTTTAGGTCTGAGCAGCAATTTGATCATCTCACTTGACCCTTGTTGGCTTCTATCCATCATGTCATCACGTACACGTCCCAAATGGCACCCTATGCACTACATAGAGTGTAGGGTGCCATTTGGGTTGCAACTATAGTGGTTGATCACAACTGAAGAGATATTTAAGAGTTATTTCTGGCATGTATTGTTGGGGTTACACCATCAGTAACCTCATGGTGCCAGTATGTTGCCTTTCTAGCCCAGTCCGTGTTCTTTGTCTCGCCTTCATTGGCAAGTCTACAATCACCATGTAGCAGTGATTGACATCTAGGTACCTCACCCATAGGTAGGAGGGTCTGATCAGAAAACCAATGCTGAATTTCCGAATTGGTTTAAATTAGGTTAGGTTAGGGGGTTAACGTTAGGGTTATGGTAAGGTTAGGTTTTAGATTTTGGCTAGTTGGTCTGTCAATGGGATGCTGGTCACAAAATTCCCCTTAGGCCAGGATTTAATTCAAGGCGCTTTATTGAACAGCACACTAGACAGCCGAACAATGCACCTTTTAAAGGCATTTTCCACAACGTTTGCGTAGATCACATTCACAGTAACCGCTGCACATGTCATGTCAAGCGTAAATGAAATGAGGTCACTGCTCTATAACATGCATCAGATTGAATCCCAGCCTTAGCCTCTCCCAGGTAGGAGGGCTCCCTCCAGTACTGTCCTGTCACAACAAACTAAACCTTCCGAAGGTGGAGTAACTAAAACACTGCCCCTCTTCCCCAGAGGCTACTGCCCTCTGTCTACGTTGAGTTACTGAGGGGCGAGTAGGGGCGCTGGGGGGCACAGAGGTCACCCTTTCATGGCTCAGGTCAAAAGTGAGATGAAAGGGGTGACCGCTCCCTCTCTTTTTGGCATTTCCACGGATACCATGTCCACAGACCCTCCTCTCTAATTATATATCTGGTCCATGATTGATATTCTCTCTCTTTTTCTGTGTGTTTCTGTCTTCACCTCTCCCTTTCTCCACCATTCCTCACTCCCATGTTGAACCCCCGATCCAGCTCTGTGATAGTAGCTGTGACATTTGGGCCTTGGGGTTTGCCCTTTTGGGACTATACCATTGGTTCCATTGTATCACTCAAGCACAACTAGCTAAAGATATCCAAAGCTATTTGAACCCAGGTCTGATGGACAGACACACACCCTTAATCCCAGTCTCTAACAGGGACAGGGGACTGGAGAAGGAAAGGGATTGAGCGTACAGTGGGCCCTGGTCAAATGTAGTGCCCTATATAGTAAATAGGGTGCCACTCAGCCACTCCTTCCTTCAGTCTATCTCACGTTCCAGCCCTTCAGCAACAGTGTAGTCTGGAGGAAGAGGATGGACTGACTGCTCCAACAATGTGCTTTATGAAAAACATTTGGCGACACACACATACAGTGCCTTGCGAAAGTATTCGGCCCCCTTGAACTTTGTGACCTTTTGCCACATTTCAGGCTTCAAACATAAAGATATAAAACTGTATTTTTTTGTGAAGAATCAACAACAAGTGGGACACAATCATGAAGTGGAATGACATTTATTGGAAATTTCAAACTTTTTTAACAAATCAAAAACTGAAAAATTGGGCGTGCAAAATTATTCAGCCCCCTTAAGTTAATACTTTGTAGCGCCACCTTTTGCTGCGATTACAGCTGTAAGTCGCTTGGGGTATGTCTCTATCAGTTTTGCAGATCGAGAGATTGAAATATTAGAGAGACTGAATACTTTCGCAAGGCACTGTACATACCCACACAGACACAGACAAATACACACACACCCTCTCTCTCTCTCTCTCTCTCTCTCTCTCTCTCTCAATTCAATTCAATTCAATTCAATTCAATTCAAGGGGCTTTATTGGCATGGGAAACATGTGTTAACATGGAAGGTTTGGGAATCGCTTCCTTTTAGGTGGTTACAGAATTTAACAGCTCTTTTCTGGATTTTGATAATTAGTGGGTATCGGCCTCATTCTGCTCTGCATGCATTATTTGGTGTTCTACGTTGTACACTGAGGATATTTTTGCAGAATTCTGCGTGCAGAGTCTCAATTTGGTGTTTGTCCCATTTTGTGAAGTCTTGGTTGGTGAGCGGACCCCAGACCTCACAACCATAAAGGGCCATGGGCTCTATGACTGATTCAAGTATTTTTAGCCAAATCCTAATTGGTATGTTGAAATTTATGTTCCTTTTGATGGCATAGAATGCCCTTCTTGCCTTGTCTCTCAGATCGTTCACAGCTTTGTGGAAGTTACCTGTGGCGCTGATGTTTAGGCCAAGGTATGTATAGTTTTTTGTGTGCTCTAGGGCAACAGTGTCTAGATGGAATTTGTATTTGTGGTCCTGGTGACTGGACCTTTTTGGAACACCATTATTTTGGTCTTACTGAGATTTACTGTCAGGGCCCAGGTCTGACAGAATCTGTGCATAAGATCTAGGTGCTGCTGTAGGCCCTCCTTGGTTGGTGACAGAAGCACCAGATCATCAGCAAACAGCAGACATTTGACTTCAGATTCTAGTAGGGTGAGGCCGGGTGCTGCAGACTTTTCTAGTGCCCGCGCCAGTTCGTTGATATATATGTTGAAGAGGGTGGGGCTTAAGCTGCATCCCTGTCTAACCCCACGACCCTGTGTGAAGAAATTTGTGTGTTTTTTGCCAATTTTAACCGCACACTTGTTGTTTGTGTACATGGATTTTATGATGACGCATATTCCACGGTAGTTATTGGGGTCAAATTTGTCTCCATTTTTGTGGATTGGGGTGATCAGTCCTTGGTTCCAAATATTGGGGAAGATGCCAAAGCTAAGGATGATGTTAAAGAGTTTTAGTATAGCCAATTGGAATTTGTTGTCTGTATATTTGATCATTTCATTGAGGATACCATCAACACCACAGGCCTTTTTGGGTTGGAGGGTTTTTATTTTTTTATTTTTCTCTCTCTGTGTGTCTCTCTCAAACACACACACAACCACTGCTAGATAGATAGAATGCGAGGAGCCCACAATGTTGCAACAGTCATCATAACAGCATTAGCCTAGCGGTGGAGGGCCTGGTTCTAATTTCCCCTTCACAAACACACAGCCGCTAGTCAGTCAGTCTAATAGCAGCCAGTCTGTGGTTAGCCCTGCTCTGTTAGCCCTGCTCTGTTAGCCCTGTTCTTGAGCGGGGAAGCTGTTGTATTAGCCAACGTGATGCCGAGGCTTCTGTCTCCAACGATGACATGTGTCATAAACTAGTCCTATCTGTCAAGTGCAATAGTTCTTCAGCAGGCCCTGATAGCAGACATAATCATATATAGACTGGTCCCAGATCTTGATTGTGCATTAGACAACCCCTCTGGCTGGACTGTGATAGCTAATGCACATACTGATCTGGGATCAGGCTATTACTCTGGGTCTTCGTCCCAAATGGCACCCTATACCTACATTGCACTTCTTTCGACAAGAGTCATATGGGTCCTGGTCAAAAGTAGTGCACTATGTAGGGAATAGGGTGCAATTTGAGACGAATCTTGGATCATCTGTGTTCATTCCTCCTGAGCAGCCTATAGCCTCCAGGCTGTCCTGAGTGTAGTGGAGGGCTCTAAGAAGATTTATATGGCTCATTAAAAGGTTCATATTGTTATTTCACATGGAGCTGAAGTAGCCATAGTCTACTGTATGAAGACATCAGTCTGTCCTGGAATGCACTAAACAATCTGCTGGTGCTAATGTTGTTATGGTATTACCGCTATGAGTGAAACCTGAAATAGTAGTGTTGAGTTTATTGCCACTGTCACCTTCGCTTGCTCTTCGGCAGTTCTTAGGAAGGAGCATGTTTGTAAAACACTAATTAATATACTATGCGGGTGAAACTGTATGGATGGGTGGATGTATGAATTGATTCATTGACTGTTGTAACCCTGTGTGCCCAAGGTCCCCACAGCCAGTGTGACTATCGAGGGAGCCTGCGCCCTGAACAGGGTATGTTGGGGGTCGGGGGGCAAGGAGGTAGCCGTGGGTGACTCGGAGGGCCGTCTGTGGATCTATCATGCAGGAGAGGTATGATATGAACAAATGGCACCCTACATAGTGCACTACTTTTGACCTGGGCCCATAGGGTGCATTGTGTATGGAATAGGATGCCATTTTACTGAGTAACAAGAACAGTCTGTAGAGTCTTAAGTCTTAAAGGTCCAATGCAGCCATTTTTATCTCAATATCAAATTCTGGGAAACAATTAAGTACCATACTGGTTTTTTTATTTTATTAAAATGGTCAAAAATATCTTCTTCGCTAAGAGCTCAAGCAAGAATTTTACTAGGACTGTCTGGGAGTGGTCCGAGTTAGGGCCTAATTGGACGAGCATAATGGGAGGGATATGTAACCTGGAAACTAAATGTTATTGGCAGAGAGGTTTGAAACTCTTTGTTATTGGTTTATTAACTTACACCACCTGGTGATGTTGCCAGGCAGGTCAAAACTCCATCCCACCAAAAGAGACTCAGATCTAAAAGACTCTTTTCAATCAGCCCTAACACTAAAATGGCCTATGGGGCTTTCGTCCAGTGTGTAGGGAATAGGGTGCAATTTGAGACACATTGAAGATCTCAATTGAATAGTCCTCACGTCCTTTCTCCTCATCTCCTTCTCAAAACCCATTGGATGAGAAGGCCAGAGGTCCCTCCCCTCTGACCTTCTCCTCCAATGGGTTTTGAGAAGGAGACGAGGAGAGAGGACATAAAGATCTTCCCTCTGTCATAGTAGGCCGTTTATGGCTCAATTATATCATTTTCTAAATCAATGATATCATTACCTGTACAGTATATTCTAGTAATATTACATCACCAGGTCGTTTATGTAAAAACAAATTTGTTCTCGAAGACACCTGGATAAATAAAGATGAAATAGATATTCTAGCATATAATGATATACTTTAATATCCTGAATTGCATTTTCAGGGGATAAAATATCCCTGGTGTGTGAGATGACATACACACTGAGATGTACAGAAATATATGGAATGAATATGTGGATAGTTTCTTGTCACTGTTTTGTTTTGTGTTCATGTAGCGTGACCTCGTTAAGTGCTCAGTAAATACCTTAATTGGCTTTCCTTTTAACTTATAATTGATTGTAATTCCCTTAAAACTATTTCATGGGTGCCAGCGGGTTTCTGCTTTAGCCAACTTGACTTCATCTTGCCAAACCACGTAGCTACAGCAGTTGAACACAAAACAATCAGTGCGCGCTAACCAAGGTTGCCGGGTGCACGGTGTTTCCTCCGGCTTCCGTGTTGGATGCACGATGTGTTAAGAAGCAGTGCGGCTTGGTTGGGTTGTGTATCGGAGGACGCATGACTTTCAACTGTTTTACTGTGGATAGAGATACTTTTGTACCTGTTTCCTCCAGCATCTTCACAAGGTCCTTTGCTGTTGTTCTGGGATTGATTTACACTTTTCAAACCAAAGTACGTTCATCTCTAGGAGGCAGAATGCGTCTCCTTCCTGAGCGGTATGACGACTGCGTGGTCCCATGGTGTTTATACTTGCGTACTATTGTTTGTACAGATGAACGTGTTACCTTCAGATGTTTGGAAATTGCTCCCAAGGATGAACCAGACTTGTGGAGGTGCAAACATTTTTTCTGAGGTCTTGGCTGATTTCTTTTGGTTTTCCCATAATGTCAAGCAAAGAGGCACTGAGTTTGCAGGTACGCCTTGAAATACATCCACAGGTACACCTCCAATTGATTCAAATGATGTCAATTAGCCTATCAGAAGCTTCTAAAGCCATGAAGTCATTTTCTGGAAATGTCCAAGCTGTTTAAAGGCCAGTCAACTTAGTGTATGTAAACTTCTGACCCACTGGAATTGTGATACAGTGAATTATAAGTGAAATAATCTGTCTGTAAACAATTGTTGGCAAAAATGCTTGTGTCATGCACAAAGTAGATGTCCTAACCGACTTGCCAAAACTATAGTTTGTTAACAAGACAATTGTGTAGTGGTTGAAAAACGAGTTTCAATGACTCCAACCTAAGTGTATGTAAACTTCTGACTTCAACTGTACGTATGTGAAGGGGTATTGCACTGTTCAATGTCTACAGGCCTAAGCAACAAATTCCGGTTTAGCACGTTATTTCGTATAAGTGCTACGTGAACTGTATTTTATTTTTTTATTTTTTTTTATTTCACCTTTATTTAACCAGGTAGGCTAGTTGAGAACAAGTTCTCATTTGCAACTGCGACCTGGCCAAGATAAAGCATGGCAGTGTGAACAGACAACACAGAGTTACACATTGAGTAAACAATAAACAAGTCAATAACACAGTAGAAAAAAAGGGTCTATATACATTGTGTGCAAAAGGCATGAGGAGGTAGGCGAATAATTACAATTTTGCAGATTAACACTGGAGTGATAAATGATCAGATGGTCATGTACAGGTAGAGATATTGATGTGTAAAAGAGCAGAAAAGTAAATAAATAAAAACAGTATGGAGATGAGGTAGGTATAATTGGGTGGGCTATTTACCGATAAGACTATGTACAGCTGCAGCGATCGGTTAGCTGCTCAGATAGCAGATGTTTGAAGTTGGTGAGGGAGATAAAAGTCTTCAACTTCAGCGATTTTTGCAATTCGTTCCAGTCACAGGCAGCAGAAAACTGGAACGAAAGGCAGCCAAATGAGGTGTTGGCTTTAGGGATGATCAGTGAGATACACCTGCTGGAGCGCGTGCTACGGGTGGGTGTTGCCATCGTGACCAGGGAACTGAGATAAGGCGGAGCTTTACCTAGCATGGCCTTGTAGACGACCTGGAACCAGTGGGTCTGGCGACGAATATGGAGCGAGGGCCAGCCGACTAGAGCATACAAGTCGCAGTGGTGGGTGGTATAAGGTGCTTTAGTGACAAAACTGATGGCACTGTGATAAACTGCATCCAGTTTGCTGAGTAGAGTGTTGGAAGCTATTTTGTAGATGACGTCGTCGAAGTCGAGGATCGGTAGGATAGTCAGTTTTACTAGGGTAAGTTTGGCGGCATGAGTGAAGGAGGCTTTGTTGCGGAATAGAAAGCCGATTCTGGATTTGATTTTGGATTGGAGATGTTTGATATGAGTCTGGAAGGAGAGTTTACAGTCAAGCCAGACACCTAGGTTACCTGACTGTAATGAACAAAAGAGACATATTGTAAGCCGCTGTCTATCGTGATACCCGCCAATAAATCATGGCTGAAGAACTGTTGGCTTGTTTACTTCTTCTTGTTGTTTAGCTACTGTAATTATATTGTCACAAGTTGGCTGTTGTGATTCTGTCCTCGTCTCCAGTGCCAGGCTTCAAGCTTTTCTCTGACTTGTCGCACCATAACATACCACCTTGTCAAAGAACACATGTGCACACACTTTGTTCACTAACGTTTAATTTCATTAGTACATATACATATTGCTGCCATGCATACAGTAAGGCACAATTATCACACCATATTCTACTTCCCTCCTGTACTGTACAAGTTTAAATCCGGATGTCGTTCGTGACACCATTGGGCTGTTCCAGAAAGCTGGATAAATACGTTAGCCAGCTAACTGTCCAACATTGCTTAAAATAATGAGATATTTTGAGAAATATAGACTTAGGGCTCTGTTCAGTCTGTATTGCTGAAGAGTTACAGATTGCGTACTAGAAATGTAAAGGTAATTTGTGATAGGGCCGACATACTCAGCGTTTACGATGAATGCAGTCGCTGTGACCACAAGAAAATTGCCTTTGTCAATCACGCTTTAAAGCTGAACTGTGATATGGATTGAATAAAGCCCTTCAAATTGACAAGATATAATTGACTCGGCAACAACAACCAGTATACAAATGAAAATAATACAGTGGGGCAAAAAAGTATTTAGTCAGCCACCAATTGTGCAAGTTCTCCTATTTAAAAAGATGAGAGGCCTGTAATTTTCATCATAGGTACACTTCGTCTATGACAGATAAAATTAGAAGAAAAAAAACTCCAGAAAATCACATTGTAGGATTTTTTATGAATTTATTTGGTGGAAAATTTATTATGGTGGAAAATAAGTATTTGGGCAATAACAAAAGTTTATCTCAATACTTTGTTATATACCCTTTGTTGGCAATGACAGAGGTCAAATGTTTTCTGTAAGTCTTCACAAGGTTTTCACACACTGTTGCTGGTATTTTGCCTATTCCTCCATGCAGATCTCCTCTAGAGCAGTGATGTTTTGGGGCTGTTGCTGGGCAACACGGACTTTCAACTCCCTCCAATGATTTTCTATGGGGTTGAGATCTGGAGACTGGCTAGGACACTCCAGGACCTTGAAATGCTTCTTACGAAGCCACTCCTTCGTTGCCCGGGCGGTGTGTTTGGGATCATTGTCATGCTGAAAGAGCCAGACATGTTTCATCTTCAATGCCCTTGCTGATGGAAGGAGGCTTTCACTCAAAATCACACGATACATGGCCCCATTCATTCTTTCCTTTATACGGATCAGTCGTCCTGGTCCCTTTGCAGAAAAACAGCCCCAAAGCATGATGTTTCCACACCCATGCTTCACAGTAGGTATGGTGTTCTTTGGATGCAACTCAGCATTCTTTGTCCTCCAAACACGACGAGTTGTGTTTTTACCAAAAAGTTATATTTTGGTTTCATCTGACTATATGACATTCTCCCAATCTTCTTCTGGATCATCCAAATGCTCTCAAGCAAACTTCAGACTGGCCTGGACATGTACTGGCTTAAGCAGGGGGACACGTCTGGCACTGCAGGATTTGAGTCCCTGGCGGCGTAGTGTGTTACTGATGGTAGGCTTTGTTACTTTGGTCCCAGCTCTCTGCAGGTCATTCATTAGGTCCCCCCGTGTGGTTCTGGGATTTTTCCTCACTATTCTTGTGATCATTTTGACCCCACGGGGTGAGATCTTGCGTGGAGCCCCAGATTGAGGGAGATTATCAGTGGTCTTGTATGTCTTCCATTTCCTAATATTTGCTCCCACAGTTGATTTCTTCAAACCAAGCTGCTTACCTATTGCAGATTCAGTCTTCCCAGCCTGGTGCAGGTCTACAATTTTGTTTCTGGTGTCCTTTGACAGTTCTTTGGTCTTGGCCATAGTGGAGTTTGGAGTGTGACTGTTTGAGGTTGTGGACAGGTGTCTTTTATACTGATAACAAGTTCAAACATGTGCCATTAATACAGGTAACGAGTGGGGAACAGAGGAGCCTCTTAACCTCTTGATGCTATGGGGGCGCTATTTCATTTTTGGATGAAAAACGTTCCCGTTTTAAACAAGATATTTTGTCACAAAAAGATGCTCAACTATGCATATAATTGATAGCTTTCGAAAGAAAACACTCTGACGTGTCCAGAACTACCAAGATATTTTCTGTGCGTGCCCTAGAACGTGAGCTTCAGGCAAAACCAAGATGAGACGGCATCCAGGAAATGAGCAGGATTTTTGAGGCTCTGTTTTCCATTGTCTCCTTATATGGCTGTGAATGGGAGAGGAGTAAGTCTGCCCTTTCTGTCGTTTCCCCAAGGTGTCTGCAGCATTGTGACGTATTTGTAGGCAGATCATTGGAAGATTGACCATAAGAGACCACATTTACCAGGTGTCCGCCCGGTGTCCTGCGCCGAAATTGGTGCGCAAAAGTCAGCTGCCAGTAGTTTTCCATGAGATTCAGAGAGGAAAGCAAGCTTCCACGAACGATATATCAATGAAGAGATATGTGAAAAAACACCTTGAGGATTGATTCCAAACAACGTTTGCCATGTTTCGGTCGATATTATGTAGTTAATTCGGAAAAAGTTTGACGTTGTAGGTGACTGAATTTTCGGTTCGTTTTGGTTGCCAGATGCGATGTAGAAAACGGAACGATTTCTCCTACACACAGACACTTTCAGGAAAAACTGCGCATTTGGTATGTAACTGAGAGTCTCCTCATTGAAAACATCCGAAGCTCTTCAAAGGTAAATGATTTTATTTATTTGGTTATCTGGTTTTTGTGAAAATGTTGCGTGCTAAATGCTACTCAAAATGCTATGCTAGCTTTGCATACTCTTACACAAATTAGTCAATTTCTATGGTTCAAAAGCATATTTTGAAAATCTGAGATGACAGTGTTGTTAAGAAAAGGCTAAGCTTGAGAGCAGACACATTATTTTCATTTTATTTGCGATTTTCAGAAATCGTTAATGTTGCGTTATGCTAATGAGCCTGAGGCTTTAGTCACGATCCCGGATCCGGGATGGGGAGTTTCAACAGGTTAAAGAAGAAATTACAGGTCTGTGAGAGACAGAAATCTTGCTTGTTTGTAGGTGACCAAATACTTATTTTCCACCATAATTTGCAAATAAATTCATTAAAAATCATACAATGTGTTTTTTTCTTCATTTTGTCTGTCATAGTTGAAGTGTACCTATGATGAAAATTACAGGCCTCTCTCATATTTTTTAAGTGGGAGAACTTGCACAATTGGTGACTGACTAAATACTTTTTTCCCCCACTGTATGTGGTTGTTTATCAAAGTTAACTGGATAATTTCATAATCCTGCTTTCTGGTATACCCCACATCTCTCTACTCTCTCCCCCTGCTCTGTTGTACCCTGATGATTCTTTAAATAGAAATGTATACAACACACAGCCCAGTTTGATCTGACTGAGACAACTAAGGATAACAGACAGTCACTACAATACCATAGTAGGTGTAGTAGTAATACCTTGTGCAAGTGGTGGTAATAGTGAACAGTATATTACATTCAAGCGTTTTGGTTGGTCAATCTTTTATGTTTTCTCGCAAATGAAGTTCAAGATCAAGATTATTAGTTTCTTCTCAGTATCCAAAAAGCGACTTGGTGAACTGTATCAATATGTAAATGTGTCTCTCTGTTCCATTCTCATATGTACAGTAGAACCGTCATTCGGATGTGTCTCTGTTCCGTTCTCATATGTACAGTAGAACCGTCATTCATATGTACAGTAGAACCATCATTCATATGTACAGTAGAACCGTCATTCATATGTACAGTAGAACCGTCATTCATATGTACATGTAGAACCGTCATTCATATGTACAGTAGAACCGTCATTCATATGTACATTAGAACCGTCATTCATATGTACAGTAGAACCGTCATTTGGATGTACATTCGGATGTACAGTAGAAACATTTGGATGTACATTCATATGTACAGTAGAACCATTTGGATGTACATTCATTTGGATGTACAGTAGAACCGTCATTTGGATAGTAGAACCGTCATTTGGATGTAACCATTCGGATGTACAGTAGAACCGTCATTTGGATGTACAGTTCATTTGGATGTACAGTAGAACCGTCATTCGGATTCATATGTACAGTAGAACCGTCATTCATATGTACAGTAGAACCGTCATTCATATGTACAGTAGAACCGTCATTCGGATGTACAGTAGAACCGTCATTCGGATGTACAGTAGAACCGTCATTTGGATGTACAGTAGAACCGTCATTCGGATGTACAGTAGAACCGTCATTTGGATGTGCGTACTTGTGCTACTATCCCCATCCTGCGGATAGGGCTCATTCTGTTTGGTATTTATCAGACTCTCAGGTGGAAGACAGTAAAAGCACCATCATATAAAGTGATGGTTAGACCAAGATTCAATCAAAGGCACGTTGTAGACGAGCACATTGAACTGTCAAGTGTCTTTTAAAGAGATGGCCTTCATGTGAAATACGGGACATGTCGGCTCAAGTGTAAATGACCTTTAAAAGCAAGTGCAATGCACATGTTGACAATGCACATTTGAATGAGTCCCAGCCTTAGTGATGATGTAATGAAAGGAAGCAGTCCAGGTCTAATTCAAGTCATGGCCAGCCCCTCCACTACTGTGTATATTACTGTATGAAAAGACAAACTGGAACACTACTCTAGACACACATTGTCAGTACTGTAGATATCACTTGATCTTCACAATAAGACTGACTCAAAAAGTAATCTTTACGGGTAGCTAAGACTAAAAGAGAAGCTAAAACAACGTTTTTGTGTTTCTAGACCATGATGTAGAAAGGTACATTTCTGAAGATCATAATAGCTTTAAAAAATTCTCATCAACTAAAATAGACACATATTTATCTTTAAAGCCTAGAGAGGCAGATCATACTACTCACAATGTGCTTCTCTTTCGGGTGGAATATTCCAAGTGCTCGACTCGCTGGGGGTGGGAGGGAGAGGGTGTAATGATTGCACGTGTGCTCTATTCTGCCCCCTATGTGTGGGCAGAGGGGGTTCAATTCAAGGGGCGTCCTTCTTGGACCGGGGGGTTACTTGAACGTTGTATCTTGGGAGGTGGAGTCCAAATTTGCTCTCGGTGCCAGCGAACGTGGCCACGGCCAACCTGAAACCTCCAATGTGGTCGGGGCTGGGCGCCGGCAGGCTGATGCGAGACTTGGGAGTCGGCTCCGAACCAGACGGCTTTCTGTGGTGTGGAGAGGGAGTGGGGAAGGACGAGGAGAGCGGGAGGGGTGGAGGTAGAGGGAGAGACGAGGAGAGCGGGAGGGAGGGAGGATGAGAGAAAACAGGGAAGGACGAGGAGAGCGGGAGGGGTGGAGGTACAGGGAGAGACGAGGAGAGCGGGAGGGAGGGAGGATGAGAGAAAACGGGAGGGAGGAGAAAAGGGGGAAGAGAAAGAGGGAGGGAGTAGAAAGGGAGAGACAGAAAGGGAAGGAGAACGGGGAGAGAGAAAAGGATAAAGGAGAGAGGAGAGAAAGAGAGAGACCGAAAAAAGATAAACAGAAAGTGGAAGGGACAAGAGAAGGAGAGAGATTTTATATTAAACATTGTCCACCACAAAAAATAAACATCTTAGTTGAATATTAAGACTGGGCGAGAGGGCTATTTTTTCCCAGAGCACACGAACCAGAAATAAATGAATATCCCACAATGGTTTCATACTCCCTTCAGTGATATCTTTCCAATACGTACAGGGAACATATTTCAAACCCACACTACACCATCCAGCAGTACTGTATTCACATTGAACACAGTCTGTGAAGACAACACAGTATGCACATTGGATATTTACAGTACATAGGGGTTTGCATAATAAATGGAAGTTGTTCTGACTTTCCAAAGGGCTGTAAATGCCCAATATACTGGATCTCTTGATTTCCTGGTTTAGTAAGTAAGAGTTGTTGGTGGTGGTGGACCAATTATACCATGCCAATTTCAAGTCTATTTCTGTTAAAGAATATTAAGGATATTATGGTCAGTTAACTCATTGATCCTGCTTTCTGGAAGAGACCCAAAGTATTGACAACATTCTGTCAGTACCACCTATATATACAGTATAAAGTACTGACAACATTCTGTCAGTACCACTATATACAGTATAAAGTACTGACAACATTCTATCAGTACCACCACCTATGTGTACAGTATAAAGTACTGACAACATTCTGTCAGTACCACCTATGTGTACAGTATAAAGTATTGTCAACATTCTGTCAATACCACTATGTACAGTATAAAGTACTGACAACATTCTGTCAGTACCACCTATATGTACAGTATAATATTATTGACCATTCTGTCAGTACCACTATATGTACAGTATAATGAGTGAATGGAATGTATTTGGTGATGCTTGTCCTAACAGTCTCCCCTTACCCTCCTGTCTCTGTCTCTTATTGGTCAATGGAACATTAGTGCATTCTAAAGAGTGACCAATTTGCTCCTCCAGGGAAAATGAGCTCATTTTTACCCCAAAAATCTGAAAAGAGAAAGATCCCAAGTCAAAGTGATTCTCTCTGCACTGCTTCACTCTCTGTAGCCCTGTAGTTTAGGAAATGTTACGTCCATCCCACCAAATAATGGTCTGTGTCCCAAATGGCAACCTATTCTCTATATAGTGCACTGCTTTAGACCAGAGTCCTATGGTGTTTCAGAGCTCTCTCCCTCTGTTGAAAGGTTGGTAGAAAAGTGGTGCTAGAAATTACCATCATTTTGTATCACACAGCAGCTGTCAGTAGAAGCTATCAATCCTGACTGGACGTTTCTATGACATTTGCGTTTCTGTATTTCTCAGTCTTATCCTGTGGTAAGACACTTACAGGTGCATCAGAGCTGGGACCGAGAGACTGAGAAGCAGCTTGTATCACCAGGCCATCAGACTGTTGAACAGCCATCACTAGCCCTGCACCTTGAAACTAATGCCTCATATTCTGAGTCGGCGGTTAGGGAAGCGTTATCAAATCCGAGATGCCATTGTGCCCTTGAGCAAGGCACTTAACCCCCCACAACAACAGCTCCCCAGGCACCTAGTGTGGCAGCCTGTGTGTGTGCGTGCGTGTGTGCGTGCGTGTGTGCGTGCGTGTGTGTGGACCTTGTGTGCAATTCACCAATTAAAGTGATCTTAACCTCTGATCATAATCTCTTCTGTTTCTATACTTTTGTTTACTCACTGTGTATGTATCTACTGTAATCTACACATAGCTCATCCTAAAATACCTACTACTGTGCAGTAATAGCCTGTATCACAGCACACATAGCTCTCACCCCCTAGTAAAACAGTCATTTGTACGTTTAGAAATTCGGTTTCCCCTCTGTGTAATCTCTTGATCTCTTCTCCCGGAAAAAGGAAATAAATATAATGATACCATTTTCTTTCCAAATGATATACCGTCTATACACACCACCTATTTATATTCTGTATTCTGACAGGTGCTCACTCTAATATACCTACTTGAATTGTTATTTATTTGTAATGTATTTGCGAGACATTTTACTTTTTGCTGCACCCGCTATAACATTATAGGAGGAATTTCTTCAGTAATGCTGATCACTCTAGTCTTATATCAGATGTAAGATGGCACTGGAGAAGAAGGCAGACGTTTTACGTGCCCCAAACCGATTGTTTAAAAAATATATATATATTTGCTTTGTTTATAACTTATTTAATTAATTACTTATTTTCTACATAATGTTGCCGCTACCGTCTCTTATGACCGAAAACGTCTGGACATCAGGACTGCGATTACTCACCATGGACTGTCAGGATCCTTGTTTCCCTTTAATTAACGAGTCCGATGAGGCCGATATACTGCTTTCTCGGGAACAGGCCCAGCTCCCCATGATTTGCGTGAAGATGAGGCGGAGAAAAAGGGGCCGGAGGACGGGCTGCCTTCTGAGAATTCGTAGGCAATCTAGTAAACACCCACTTCCTTCCATTCTGTAGCAAACGTTTATCTTTGGACAATAAAATAGATGACCTATGCAGTAGCAGTTATCAGCTACCTTTAGCCTGGACAACTCTCGCCAGTTTGCACAGCGCGACTCAAACCAGAGAAAATCTGACTGGATTCCCGATTACGGATTCCTACCAATTAGCCTGGAGCAATTCTTGCTAAGCCCATCTGCTAGCCTGCTAGCCGCGGCCCGCTATCTGTCTAGAGCACATCTGACTGTTAGCTTAAGAGGCCCATCAGACAAATTCTTTGGCCACTATACCTATTTTTTGCCAATTGGCCTGGTTTACCACACGGAGCCCTGCTGATCCGTCTGCCGACATCACAGCACGAGGGCGCCACAACAGGATTTCATCCGTTGCGACGTCCCTCAAAGGCCCTTCTGCTAGCTTGCTAGCCCTGGCCCGCTAGCTGCCTGAAGCCACTCACTGGACTCCTATGATCACTTGGCTATGCATGCTTCTCCCTAACGTCAATATGCCTTGTCCATTGCTGTTTTGATTAGTAATTATTGCCTTATTTCACTGTAGAGCCTCTAGCCCTGCTCAATACGCCTTAGTGAACACTTTAGTTCCACCTCACACACATGCGGTGACATCACCTAGTTTAAATTAGATTGCTAGAGATAATATCTCTTTCATCGACACTCTATGCACAGGTTTACCCCACTGTATTCACATCCTACCATACCTTTGTCTGTACATTAAGCCTTGAATATATTCTACAATGCCCAGAAATTGTCTCCTTTTACTCTCTGTTCTGAACGTACTAGACAACCAGTTCTTTTAGCCTTTAGCCGTACCCTTATCCTACTCCTCCTCTGTTCCTCTGGTGATGTGTAGGTTAATCCAGGCCCTGCAGTGCCTAGCTCCACTCCCATTCCCCAGGCACTCTCATTTGTTGACTTCTGTAACCGTAAAAGCCTTGGTTTCATGCATGTTAACATTAGAAGCCTCTTCCCTAAGTTTGTTTTATTCACTGCTTTAGCAAACTCTGTCTGAATCCTGGCTCAGGAAGACAAACCAAAACCCTGACATTTCCATCCCTAACTATAACATTTTCCGACATGATAGAACCGCCAAAGGGGGCAGAGTTGGAATCTACTGCAGAGATAGCTTGCAGAGTTCTGTCTTACTATCCAGGTCTGTACCCAAACAATTTGAGCTTCTAATTTTAAAAATCCACCTCTCCAGAAACAAGTCTCTTACCGTTGCTGCTTGCTATAGACCACCTTCTGCCCCCAGTTGTGCCCTGGACACCATATGCAAATTGATTTCCCCCCATCTATCTTCAGAGCTCGTGCTGTTAGGTGACCTACACTTGGACATGCTTAACACTCTGGCCATCCTACAGTCTAAGCTTGATGTTCTCAATCTCACACAAATTATCAATGAGCCCACCAGGTACAACACCAAATCTGAACACGGGCACCCTCATAGATATCATCCTAACCAATCTGCCCTCCAAATACACCTCTGCTGTCTTCAACCAGGATCTCAGAGATCACTGCCTCATTGCCTGCGTCCATAATGGGTCTGCGGTCAAACAACCATCCCTCATCACTATCAAACGCTCCAAAAACACTTCAGCGGGCAGGCCTTTCTAATCAACCTGGCCTGGGTATCCTGGAAGGATATTGACCTCAACCCTGGTTATTCTTTAAAAGTGCTTTCCTCACCATCTTAAATAAGCTTGCCCCATTCATAAAATGTAGAACCAGGAACAGATATAGCCCTTGGTTCACTCCAGACCTGACTGCTCTTGACCAGCACAAAAATATCATGTGGCGTACTGCATTAGCATCGAATAGCCCCCGCGATATGCAACTTTTCAGGGAAGTTATGAACCAATATACACAGGCAGTTAGGAAAGCAAAGACTAGCTTTTTCAAACAGAAATTTGCATCCTGTAGCACTAACTCCCAAAAGTTCTGGGACATTGTAAAGTCCATGGAGAATAAGAGCACCTCCTCCCAGCTGCCCACTGCACTGTCACCACCAATAAATCTGCGATAATTGAACATTTCAATAAGTATTTTTCTACGGCTGGCCATGCTTTCCACCTGGCTACCCCTACCCCGGTCATCAGCCCTGCATCCCTCTGTACTACTGACCTCTGCCTGCCCTGACCCTGAACCTGCCTAACGTTCTGTACCTTTCAGACTCTGCTCTGGACTACTGACCTCTGCCTGCCCTGACCCTGAACCTGCCTAACGTTCTGTACCTTTCGGACTCTGCTCTGGACTACTGACCTCTGCCTGCCCTGACCCTGAACCTGCCTAACGTTCTGTACCTTTCAGACTCTGCTCTGGACTACTGACCTCTGCCTGCCCTGACCCTGAACCTGCCTAACATTCTGTACCTTTCAGACTCTGCTCTGGACTACTGACCTCTGCCTGCCCTGACCCTGAACCTGCCTACCGTTCTGTACCTTTCAGACTGGGCTCTGGACTGAACCTGACCGTTCTGCCTGACTGGGCCCCCTGTTTCTGACCCTAATAACAACTTTCGGACTCTTTGTTACCTTTGCCTGCCCCCCTGTTTCTGTAATAAACTTTTGTTACTTCGAAACTGTCTGCATCTGGGTCTTCTCCTGAGCCTTGATACCAGGATCATTTCATTCAGTTTAAGATTAGCAGAGGGAGGAGTTCTGACTTACTGTCCGCCAAAGTCAATGTAGAACCACCTCTGCAGGAGTTCATAGGTCACCAGGGTGACCCCAAATTGGGGCGAGGACCGGAACACTCGGGCTATAGTAAAGGGAGAAACCACAACGCTCAATAATACAGTTTCACTATTACACCACAGTAGCCTGGGTACCAGTCTGTTTGTGTTAACATTCCACTTCTTGCCACTCCTTATCATGCCAAACACATAGTACAAGGAGTGACATTTTTGCACAAAACAGGTTCTGGATTTCAAACTAAACAATTTGTTGTATGAAGGGTTAAAACCAGTTGCAAGTTAGCTAGAGATTACCATGGTACACTGTAACATAATAGTGGAATATGGTTATTAAAAACAATCACACAGTCAAATAAGACCTAAACCAATCTACATAATCACGCCACATCAGTGGACCTTTCTGGATACAGCTTAAAAAGGTGTATAACAGATAAATAAACTAAATATGTAATTTGTATCAATCGTCGTCATTATCATCGTCATTATCATCATCGCCATCAGATATGAATAAAAACGTGGTGATACCTCCCGCTCCTTTCCAGAAGGCCCGTGGTCCCTCCTCCTTCAGAATCTTCCAGAAGCAGTCAGCGAGACCGGTGTACGTGGTCTGGCCTGCACGGGCCGCCACTTGTAGCCTGGTCTTGATAACGTCGGCGGGGGTCACCAGGGAGGCCGCGGGCATGCCTAAGGAGAGAGTGTCTTACTCAGCAGTCATCTGATACAGTACTTATCACCTATTAACTCACCTTTTACTATTATATTTGTTAAGTACTTTGAAATGCATCCCCTGTGAGAAATGTGCTCTATAAATAATTGATTGACTGATTGATATTAGGAATGGATGTGAATATACTAACCTGCATCACTATCACTGCTGAATCTGAATGAATACGTTACTACTGTTGGGTTATACAAAGTTAATAATCTAACTCTATGAATTTCCACCCGTGGCTTATCAAACTCATGTTTGGTAAACTTTTGTGCCTCTTTCAAAACAGAATTCATTCGTAGTTGAATTTGAGTCAACTGAATGAGGACTAGTGATCCTTCTTACAGAAGGTGATTTACGATCAGAAAAAATGCATTGGACGTTCATGGTTTTCCCCCTCAGATTGGAGGGACAGACAATACCTAGTAATGAAGAAGGACCCACAAGGTGGCCCACGTGCCGGTGACTGGTGACTGTGGGCCCCATGCGGGCAGCTCTCTCCAGCCACTTCAGCTATGAATGGCCTCAATCATCAATGGTTGCTTTCGATCTCCATGCACGGTCATTACCATCACCGGCCTCTTCACCAGCCAGTCACACAGACTTCTAGCTGCACGTCTTCAGTCTAAACAAGCCATTCAATTCAACCACTGATCAACTCACTCACTGCCACTGTGAGAGCTGAAGAGACCACCTGCACTGATGTCCTTCACAGGAGAGGAATGGAGAGCAGCCTTAAATCTTTCTCTCAAAGTTACCTCAGTAGAAACCATAGTCGTCTCCAGCCATTGAAAGAGAGAGAAAGAGAGTGAGAGAAAGAGGGAGGGAGAAAGAGAAAGCGAGAAATAGGGAGAGAGAGAGAGAAAGAGCAGGAGGAGGAATTAGGAGATGACCAGCGCTGCAGTGTGTATTGAGATCAGGGGGTCTGCTTGGCAAATAATGCCACCCAAACTGAGCGTGTAACTCAATTTCCTGCGCCGACTGTTAAGCACTAATTGCCAAAAAGGCTTAAAATGTAGAGAAAAAAATGCTGATAAATGTAGAGGAGTGATAAATGCTATGAGCAAATGCAAAATCATAAACTGCATTTCAGGTTTGTAAACCATAGCTCCCGGACCCGGTTGAGGGAATAACCAAAATAAGAGGGAGGGGGAAAATAGGGAGTAGGAATGTCTTTTTAAATTTCTATGAGTTTCCATGAAGCGCCGTGATCGCTGCTCACTCAGTGCTGAAGAGCAGAACTACAGTACTGACCAACATTATCCCTCAGGATTCAAAATAAATATTTATCCTTTTCTTATGATGTTCCAAACCACCCTGACTTGGCTTCCGCGCTCGTCTTTTTATACACTGTTTTCTTTAAGACAAACCCCCTCCAATAAAAAATATTAAACCTACAAACTCCCTCCAGATCATATTTTCGTGTATGAAGAGGAGAAAGAGACTTGTAAGACTGTGGATCCAAACGGTTGGATGCCTTTCCTCCGGGTTGCCAGTATTGTGAGAGTAAGATCTGTTTATGGCTGACACAGGTCCCATCCTCACCTCCCTCAGCACCCCTAACATACAGGTAGTATCTCAACTAACACCCTATTCTGTACTTTTGACCAGAGCCTTATGGGTCCAGAGAGAGAGAGAGATATTGGACCCTGGTCAAAAGTAACACACTATGTAGGGAATAGAGTGCAATTTGGGACACAGCTCAGGCTGCCAGTTCCTATATGTTAGCAGTGGAAAGTCATCCCATCCCGACCTTGTTGGCTGGCAGGCAGGCAAGCGGTCTCTCTCTCTCTGGGCTCTGTCTACTCCCACAGTGCTCAGCTCCAAACCCCAGCCAATCACTGAGCACTCTAATTAGGAATGACCACGATTGAGCCTGCGGTCGCCGGCGGCTACTGGGGCCCGAGGCCTGGAGCCAGGAAGTTGGGATGGTTAGGGGGATGGAGGCTGGAGGGACGGAGGATGGAGGGTTAGAAGGATGGATGGGGGAAAGGAAGAATAGAGGGATGGAGGAATGGAGGTTAGAGGGATGGAGCCGGGGCCTTGGGTCTGGGCTGGGGTCCATGTGGTGGCTCACCAACCACCAGGGACACTCATGCATGGTTTTCTGCTTCCCCAAGAATGGTTCCTTATTTAGCTTGTGATAGTGGCGTTTTAACAGTATGGTTTCTTTCCTCTGAATTGTCATCTTCTGATCGTCATTGACCAATATGGTTGAAAAACGTTGTATTTTTTGTATTATTCATTTGTCCTGAAGTTTTTGGATGTGTATATATACTTTATCATATAGGCCGAGAGAATGAGAGATCAAGACAGATACAGAGAGAGAGGGAAAGAACGACAGAAAGAGGGAACCAGGCAGAGACAGACAATTCTCAAAAGACCCTGGGTCTGAACCACATGGTATCTTACCTGCTATGGCCCCTGAAAACAGCAGCTTGCCCGGTCCGATTCTCCCATCCTCATCACTCATGTAGGCCTTGACGTGCGCATAGCAGGGGAAGTAGATGGCTGAGAAAGGGATGTCTCGCAGGAAACAGGCTTTGGCTCCCTGTGGATGATGAAGAGATACAGAAGAGACAGAGGTGTGAGGAAAGAGAGGGGGGATTGAGAGGGGAAGGACAGAGAAACAAGGAGGAGTCAAAATAGAGGAAGAGGGAGACAAGAAGGGAGGGAGAGCAAAGGGGAAGACAGTGAGAAAGAAAAAAGGAGGGGGTGAAAAAAGAGGAAGAGAGACAAGGGAGGGAGAGAAAAGGTGGGAGGGAGAAAATTATTGAACTGAATTGAAAAGGTGGGAGGGAGAGAAAATAAGTTTCGTAAGAGACACAAACATTCTTTGAGGAGGACTCAAAGGACATAGAGTACTGTAACACTTTTCCTCTTTCCATCCCTGATTTTGAAAATATACCATAAACATGTTTTATTGGTTGGAAAGATGTTACCTTCAACAGTCTTGATTTTTCCAGTTCCATGGGAACATCATTTATCATAGCATAGCTTGTGGTTTTATTTCCGAGAGTTCTAACCACAAAATGTCTAAGACTGGTTTCTGTTCCTGTCCCTCTGTGTTTGAAAAGCCGGTACCTTACACATCACTAGGGCTAGGAGTGTTTCCTGCTGACCATGTGACCTGACCAAGGAAAACTCTGGGCCCTTCGCTACAAATCATCAACTCTCCTCACTTCTCTTCTCCTGCTTTGGTGAGACGAGAGTGTGTGTGTGAGAGAGAGAGAGAGACAAAGAGAGAGAGGGCAAGAGAGACAAAGAGAGAGAGGGCGAGAGAGAGAACAAGAGAGATGAAGAGAGAGTAAAAGATGAGACATCAGGAAAAGAAGAGGAAGATTGCTTCTGTCCGTCACTGTAAACAAAGCCATATCTTCAACCAGATTACGTTTCATCTTATTCCCCACCTTGGCTGCCATCCAGGTGGGGTTGAGGCAGGGGAAGGGAAATGGAAGGGTTCTCCCTTCAACAGAGTAGTTTAAAGCCAGGTTGCATCCCAAATGGAATCCTACTCCCTACATGGTACACTACCAGACCAGAGCCCTATATGGGTTCCCTTTGGGCCCTGGTCAAACGTAGTACACAATATATAGGAATAGGTTGCCAATTGGGACACTGCCAGGAGAAGTGCTTTAGACAGGCTTCATTTAACTGCTGGGGTTAATCCTACCACTCATACACAGTTTGCACAGATACCTCCCTATACAGGTATCTCTGCTGTCCTCAAAGGCTTTGCTTCATTCTCCCCTCCCCACCAGGGCCGCCATGCCAGACTGCCTGCTAAAAAGCTGCAGATACTATCGCCAGGGCCCTGGTTCACATTCACAGACAGGCTCGTCCTTGTGCCTGCTGAGGCTGGAGAGGCTGGGATTATGTGATTCATGTGAATCTACTCTGATTCTACTGTGATTCATGTGAATCTACTGTAATTGTACTGTGATTATACTGTGTTTCATGTGATTCTACTTTATCCATAATCCATTATGCCTGTGAACGCAGGATAATGTATACCTACAGTTGAAGTCGGAAGTTTACATACACTTAGGTTGTCATTAAAGGAGTCATTAAAACTCGTTTTTCAACCACTCCACAAATTTCTTGTGAACAAACTAGTTTTGGCAAGTCGGTTAGGACACATTTGTGCATGACGCAAGTAATTTTCCAACAATTGTTTACAGACAGATTATTTCACTTATAATTCACTGTATCACAATTCCAGTAGGTCAGAAGTTGACCCACTGGACTAAGTTGACTGGCCTTTAAAGAGCTTGGGAAATTCCAGAAAATTATATCATGGCTTTAGAAGCTGATATAGGCTAATTGATAGGCTAATTGACATCATTTGAGTCAATTGGAGGTGTACCTGTGGATGTATTTCAAGGCCTACCTTCAAACTCAGTGCCTCTTTGCTTGACATCATGGGAAATCGGCCAAGAACTCAGAAGAAAATTGTGCACCTCCACAAGTCTGGTTCATCCTTGGGAGAAATTTCAACACACCTGAAGGTACCACGTTCATCTGTACAAACAATAGTATACAAGTATAAACACCATGGGACCGCTCAGCCGTCATACCGCTCAGGAAGGAGACGCGTTCTGTCTCCTAGAGATGAACGTACTTCGGTGCGAAAAGTGTAAATCAATCCCAGAACATCAGCAAAGGACCTTGTGAAGCCCCTGCTCCACAACAGCCATAAAAAAAGCCATTGTTATGTTATGTAATAACCATCGTTTTGTTCGGAGGAAAAAGGGGGAGCCTTGCAAGCCGATGAACACCATCCCAACTGTGAAGCACAGGGGTGGCAGCAGCATGTTGTGGGGGTGCTTTGCTGCAGGAGGGACTGGTGCACTTCACAAAATAGATAGCATCATGAGGTAGGAAAATTAGGTGGATTATTGAAGCAACATCTCAAGACATCAGTTAAGTTTGGTCGAAAATGGGTCTTCCAAATGGACAATGACTCCGAGCATACTTCCAAAATTGTGGCAAAATGGCTTAAGGACAACAAAGTCAAGGTATTGGAGTGGCCATCACAAAGCCCTGACCTCAATCCCATAGAAAATGTGTGGGCAGAACTGAAAAAGCGTGTGCGATCAAGAAGGCCTACAAACATGACTCAGTAACACCAGCTCTGTCAGGAGGAATGGGCCAAAATTCACCCAACTTATAGTGGGAAGCTTGTGGAAGGCTACCCAAAACATTTGACCCAAGTTAAACCATTTAAAGGCAATGCTACCAAATACTAATTGAGTGTATGTAAACTTCTGACCCACTGGGAATGTGATGAATCAAATAAAATATGAAATAAATCATTATCTCTACTATTATTCTGACATTTAACATTCTTAAAATAAAGTGGTGGTCCTAACTGACCTAAGACAGGGAATTTTTACTCTGATTAAATTTCAGGAATTGTGAAAAACTGAGTTGAAATGTACTTGGCTAAGGTGTATGTAAACTTCTGACTTCAACTGTACATAATACACAGTATGTATCTCCTTCTGTATATGGCTATGAATGAGGGATAGTACATGGTGTTGTCATGCCGTTGGCCTCTTTGGGTATAGCAAGCACATCCCCCTCTCCCTGCCTCCCCCTTGCCTCCTTCAACTAGGTTGCTGTGGTCAGAGAGACGTCGTAAATTCCTGAGAAGATCCTGCCACATGGCCACACAGTAGAGAGAGAGTAGATTTTCATGGAGAACAAAGGAAATCCTTCCACCTCACAGAACTTGAGTTCCGAACAAATTTCATGTTCCGGAGAAAGTATAAAAGATCGGTGAAGAATCCAGCTATGAACTGGTCCGTTTGTCACAACTCGGGGAAGCTCATGAGAGACGGTGTGGCCACATTACCATAACGCTGTTTATAGAATAGCCTCAGATATGAGGTTTACATCTAATTGTTGTATAAGATGAATGAGTGAGGATGATACTGTTTACACAATTTTACAATGTGATTTTGGACTGTTTAATGAAGGAAAACTCAAAAAGGGAATTGGATTTGAACTAAATCAGAGGACCGCCCTTGAGCCCAGTTAGGGTCAGACATCCTGGGACAGCCTTTTCTGCCATTCCAAATTAAAACCCCACTCGGGATTTCGATCTGCAGACCGAGTTTACCTCAATTACGAGATGACTAAAGGTTGCAGACCATGTTTTTCTCCATTAGGAGGACAAAGGTTGTAGACCATTGCTGAATATTTTAACCATACCACGTGGTTAAACTCTTAGACTATCGATACCGACAGAATAAGAACAAGTCTTTGATATTAATCTAGTGTGCAGCTAGGATTTCGGTATCATTGAACGCGAAGAACGACAACCGCCGAAACATCTATTCTATAATGAATGTCACTCTGAACAATCCCCTCTAACCAACCGAGAGAGACGGACAATTCTACAAAATAAACTTTTCACCAGCGATCAAGACGACACACTGAGCGTAAAAATATATATAGATTACAATTGTTCCCGAATGAGTGAGCGTTCATGTGCAAAGGATTAGCATTTCAATTGTTATAATTATCACTCTGTAGTGACTTCTTAGTCGACCCCCACTTTCCCTTTTGTCTAACAAGCCGCCATGCCGGTTTAGCCCACTAGGGCACATTCCCCTATCATTTCATGTAACCACATTTGCCTTGTTTGTTTCTTTGTTTATGCATTTCTGTGAATTACTTAGTTCGTAATAAATAAATTATTTAAGACAATTGATGTATGGATGACTCATAGTGAAGACTGGGTTTGTGCAGATAACCAACAATTTACGATGTTTGGAATGAGACTAACGTGAGGTAAAGTAAATAATTCATTAATTCGAAAACTAATTGATCAGATATAAAATATCTGAAAAGTTATTTTAGGAAATTATAACTTTGTAATCTGAATATTTTTCCTTGGTGCCCCGACTTCCTAGTTAATTAGTTACGTGATTCATCAGTTGATCACGTAATAACTAATTACAGAGAATCTTTGATAAAAACTATAAGTCTTCAGTTAATGATAGTAAAGACACAACAGTGTATATAGTATGATTGATTGTTAGTATGTTTCTTTAATTTTTTTATTTAACCTTTATTTAACTAGGCCAAGTCAGTTAAGAACAAATTCTTATTTTACAGTGACGGCCTGCCGCGGCCAGACCCCGGGCCAATTGTGCACCGCCCTATGGGGCTCCCGATCATGGCCAGTTGTGATACAGCCTGGGATCAAATCAGGGTATGTAGTGACTCCTCTAGCACTGAGATGCTGTGCCTTAGACAATCTCCTTAGACCGTGTCTATCTGAATGCCTGTGTGTATGAGCACTGGAGTACATACAAGTATGTGTTTATATGAGTGAATAGGTTTGTCTTGATAAAGCCATTCAGTCAGTCAGCCATTCAGTCAGTCAGCCAGTCAGTCAGCCAGTCAGTCAGTCAGTCAGTCAGTCAGTCAGTCAGCCAGTCAGTCAGTCAGTCAGTCAGTCAGTCAGTCAGTCAGTCAGTCAGTCAGTCAGTCAGTCAGTCAGCCCCTCCAGCAGCAGAGCGGAGGTAGGTAGCAGGAAGAGGCAGAGAGAGAGAGAGAGAGAGAGAGAGAGAGAGGCTGAGGGGGAGGGTAATTAGCCTGACAAAGGGTGCTCTGTGCCTGGGCACAGCCCTGAGGAGCCAGCCCGTCTGGAGCTCACTAGTCCTCCCTCCCGGCCCTCTTCCTCTCTCTGAATGCACATTGTCTCAGAAGCAGGACAGGAGACACAGACACAGGGGAGGACTAGAGGAGGCACCACCACTGTCATACCGGATTCAGCATTCTTATAGACATAATGGAGCAGGCATACTATAGACGCAAACATATTCACATTTGTGCGCACACACACACAGACAAGTGAAGGCACCAGGTTCAGCATTCTCTCTCTCACACACGCACGCACGCACGCACGCACACACACACACACACAGACAAGTAGAGGCACCAGGTTCAGCATTCTCTCTCACACACACACACACTGATTGACAAACACAGACGACTGTCATGAGAAGAACCTGGGAAGAAATTGAACTGAAACTTTGCCACAGAAAGAGAAAGGGGTAGAATCTGCAAGCTCTGGATAAAGGACCTGGAGCTTTTTAAAATGTTTTTAAAGCTTTCATTTAAATGAAACTCAAAAAGTGTTAAAACCCACAGTTTTAACAAGTGACAAAAGCCTAAATCAGAACTCTTTAAAAAGGCTTTGTGCATCAAAGACACTGATCATCGGTGCCCTTTTAAAAAGCAACCTCTCTATAAAGAGAATGACCCACGGTAGTTCTAAAATAACACCTGAGACATTAAACTCCTACTCTTATTGGTAAAAAATAAAAGCTATGCATCCAAGCCTCTTTAGTCATAAGAGTCCCATCTAGTCAACATATTTAGGAGACCTCGTGAGCTGTCCTAACCAGTTAAGAGTTACCAGCAGGTGCCTTGATCATAGAAAAAGGCAGCCAGTCAGTGGTTCCTGTGCCACATACAATTGCTTTAGAGTTGAAAGAATGTTTTGATATTTCTACATGATTAATCCATAAATAATCTAGACCTACATGGAACAGTATCTTTGCTTTTTACAATTATTTCACAAGGCCTATTTCACATGATATGCCTCAATATTTATAGACACTAGGCTAATAAATAAACATGTTTTTATTTTGATTATTTAATTACCGACATGTTATTTCAAGTTCTCTTGGAGCGCAATATCACGGGATAAATTGGGATAAATTGGACCTGTCTATAAATTGGGCAATTGAAGACATTTAGGGCTTATATTAACTTTGATTGTGTTCAATGATAATAATAGACCTTTTAAACGTTGTATGCAACATTATCGGCAAGTGAAATGATGCCTGCTGTGCAAAAGCGATTTAGAGTTCCTAAACGGGAAAGATGAGAGCGTTGATATAACAGTAATATTGTCAGCTTCCACTTTTATCAACCATCAGAATCTGTAAAAAATAAATAAATAAAAAGGTTATGTATACCAACATATTAGGCAATAATTAAGAGTAGGCAAAGTGATTCTGTCAGGCAAAAATGATATCAAACATTTTATCATTGTAACATTTTATCTATCAGTAACATTCACCATGGTTGTCTGAAGTGTGCTATTGTCACACCCTGATCTGTTTCACCTGTCTTTGTGATTGTCTCCAGGTGTCACCCATCTTCCCCATTATCCCCTGTGTACTTACACCTGTGTTCTCTGTTTGTCTGTTGCCAGTTCATCTTGTTTTGTCAAGCTTACCAGCGTTTGTCCTGTCAGCTCCTGGTTTTTCCAAGCCTCTTTTTTCTCGCTCTCCTGGTTTTGACCCTCGCCTGTCCCGTCTCTGTACCCGCCTGCCTGACCACTCTGCCTGCCCCTGAGCCTGCCTGCCATCCTGTACCTTTTCTCTGTTGCTGTAATAAACATTGTTACTTCGACACGGCCTGCATCTGGGTCTTACCTTGATACCTGATAGATTTATTACAAGACGCTGTGGAGAGGACTGGGGAAAACGCTGCATAGAGGACTGGGGAAAACGCTGTGTAGAGGACTGGGGAAAACGCTGCATAGAGGATTGGGGAAAACGCTGCATAGAGGACTGGGGAAAACGCTGAGGAGAGGACTGGAGATAACGCTGCATAGAGGACTGGGGAAAACGCTGTGTAGAGGACTGGGGAAAACGCTGCATAGAGGATTGGGGAAAACGCTGCATAGAGGACTGGGGAAAACGCTGAGGAGAGGACTGGGGACAACGCTGCATAGAGGACTGGGGACAACGCTGCATAGAGGACTGGGGATAACGCGGTGTAGAGGACTGGGGATAACGCTGCGTAGAGGACTGGGGATAACTCTGAGGAGAGGACTGGAGATAACGCTGCATAGAGGACTGGGGATAACGCTGTGTAGAGGACTGGGGAAAACGCTGCATAGAGGACTGGGGAAAACGCTGCATAGAGGACTGGGGAAAACGCTGCATAGAGGACTGGGGATAACTCTGAGGAGAGGACTGGAGATAACGCTGCATAGAGGACTGGGGATAACTCTGAGGAGAGGACTGGGGATAACGCTGCATAGAGGACTGGGGATAACTCTGAGGAGAGGACTGGAGATAACGCTGCATAGAGGACTGGGGAAAACGCTGCATAGAGGACTGGGGAAAACGCGGTGTAGAGGACTGGGGATAACGCTGCGTAGAGGACTGGGGATAACTGAGGAGAGGACTGGAGAAAACGCTGCATAGAGGACTGGGGATAACGCTGTGTAGAGGACTGGGGAAAACGCTGCATAGAGGACTGGGGAAAACGCTGCATAGAGGACTGGGGAAAACGCTGCATAGAAGACTGGGGAAAACGCTGCATAGAGGACTGGGGATAACGCGGTGTAGAGGACTGGGGATAACGCGGTGTAGAGGACTGGGGATAACGCGGTGTAGAGGACTGGGGAAAACGCTGCATAGAGGACTGGGGATAACGCTGTGTAGAGGACTGGGGATAACGCTGCATAGAGGACTGGGGAAAACGCTGCATAGAGGACTGGGGAAAACGCTGCATAGAGGACTGGGGAAAACGCTGCATAGAGGACTGGGGAAAACGCTGCATAGAGGACTGGGGAAAACGCTGCATAGAGGACTGGGGAAAACGCTGCATAGAGGACTGGGGAAAACGCTGCGTAGAGGACTGGGGATAACTGAGGAGAGGACTGGAGAAAACGCTGCATAGAGGACTGGGGAAAACGCTGCATAGAGGACTGGGGAAAACGCTGCATAGAGGACTGGGGAAAACGCTGCATAGAGGACTGGGGATAACGCGGTGTAGAGGACTGGGGATAACGCTGCATAGAGGACTGGGGAAAACGCTGCATAGAGGACTGGGGAAAACGCTGCATAGAGGACTGGGGAAAACGCTGCATAGAGGACTGGGGAAAACGCTGCATAGAGGACTGGGGAAAACGCTGCATAGAGGACTGGGGAAAACGCTGCATAGAGGACTGGGGATAACTCTGAGGAGAGGACTGGAGATAACGCTGCATAGAGGACTGGGGAAAACGCTGCGTAGAGGACTGGGGAAAACGCTGCATAGAGGACTGGGGAAAACGCTGCGTAGAGGACTGGGGAAAACGCTGCATAGAGGACTGGGGAAAACGCTGCATAGAGGATTGGAGATAACGCTGCATAGAGGATTGGGGAAAACGCTGCATAGAGGACTGGGGAAAACGCTGAGGAGAGGACTGGGGACAACGCTGCATAGAGGACTGGGGACAACGCTGTGGAGAGGACTGGGGACAACGCTGCGTAGAGGACTGGGGATAACGCTGCATAGAGGACTGGGGAAAACGCTGAGGAGAGGACTGGGGATAACGCTGCATAGAGGACTGGGGATAACGCTGTGTAGAGGACTGGGGAAAACGCTGCGTAGAGGACTGGAGATAACGCTGCATAGAGGACTGGGGATAACTGAGGAGAGGACTGGAGATAACGCTGCATAGGGGACTGGGGATAACGCTGTGTAGAGGACTGGGGATAACTCTGAGGAGAGGACTGGAGATAACGCTGCATAGAGGAATGGGGATAACGCTGCATAGAGGACTGGGGAAAACGCTGAGGAGAGGACTGGGGATAACGCTGCATAGAGGACTGGGGATAACGCTGTGTAGAGGACTGGGGAAAACGCTGCATAGAGGACTGGGGAAAATGCTGCATAGAGGAATGGGGAAAACGCTGCGTAGAGGACTGGGGAAAATGCTGTGTAGAGGACTGGGGAAAACGCTGTGGAGAGGACTGGGGATAACGCTGCATAGTCTGAGGAGAGGACTGGGGAAAACGCTGCGTAGAGGACTGGGGATAACGCTGCATAGAGGACTGGGGATAACGCTGCATAGAGGACTGGGGAAAACGCTGAGGAGAGGACTGGGGAAAACGCTGCGTAGAGGACTGGGGAAAACGCTGCGTAGAGGACTGGGGAAAATGCTGTGTAGAGGACTGGGGAAAACGCTGTGGAGAGGACTGGGGATAACGCTGCATAGTCTGAGGAGAGGACTGGGGAAAACGCTGCGTAGAGGACTGGGGATAACGCTGCGTAGTCTGAGGAGAGGACTGGGGAAAACGCTGCAGAGGACTGGGGAAAACGCTGCGTAGAGGACTGGGGATAACGCTGCATAGTCTGAGGAGGGACTGGGGAAAACGCTGCGTAGAGGACTGGGGATAACGCTGCATAGTCTGAGGAGAGGACTGGGGAAAACGCTGCGTAGAGGACTGGGGATAACGCTCGTAGAGGACTGGGGATAACGCTGCATAGAGGACTGGGGACAACGCTGCGTAGAGGACTGGGGATAACGCTGCATAGAGGACTGGGGAAAACGCTGAGGAGAGGACTGGGGACAACGCTGCATAGAGGACTGGGGACAACGCTGTGGAGAGGACTGGGGACAACGCTGCGTAGAGGACTGGGGAAAATGCTGCATAGAGGAATGGGGAAAACGCTGCGTAGAGGACTGGGGATAACGCTGAGGAGAGGACTGGGGACAACGCTGTGGAGAGGACTGGGGATAACGCTGCATAGTCTGAGGAGAGGACTGGGGAAAACGCTGCGTAGAGGACTGGGGACAACGCTGCATAGAGGACTGGGGACAACGCTGTGGAGAGGACTGGGGACAACGCTGCGTAGAGGACTGGGGATAACTCTGAGGAGAGGACTGGGGATAACGCTGTGGAGAGGACTGGGGACAACGCTGTGGAGAGGACTGGGGACAACGCTGCGTAGAGGACTGGGGACAACGCTGTGGAGAGGACTGGGGATAACGCTGCATAGAGGACTGGGGATAACGCTGCATAGAGGACTGGGGATAATGCTGCATAGAGGACTGGGGATAACGCTGCATAGAGGACTGGGGCGGCATAGAGGACTGGTGATAACGCTGCATAGAGGACTGGGGACAACGCTGCGTAGAGGACTGGGGACAACGCTGCGTAGAGGACTGGGGACAACGCTGTGGAGAGGACTGGGGATAACGCTGTGGAGAGGACTGGGGATAATGCTGCTTAGAGGACTGGGGATAATGTTGTGGACAGGACTGGGGACAACGCTGAGGAGAGGACTGCGGAGAACGCTAAGTAGAGGACTGAGGAGAATGCTGAGTAGAGGACTGGGGAGAATGCTGAGGAGAGGACTGGGGAGAACGCTAAGTAGAGGACTGGGGAGAATGCTGAGGAGAGGACTGGAGAGAACGCTAAGTAGAGGACTGGGGAGAACGCTAAGTAGAGGACTGGGGAGAATGCTGAGGAGAGGACTGGGGAGAACGCTAAGTAGAGGACTGGGGAGAATGCTGAGGAGAGGACTGGGGAGAATGCTGAGTAGAGGACTGGGGAGAGGACTGGGGAGAATGCTGAGGAGAGGACTGGGGAGAACGCTATAAGTAGAGGACTGGGGAGAATGCTGAGGAGAGGACTGGGGAGAACGCTAAGTAGAGGACTGGGGAGAACGCTAAGTAGAGGACTGGGGAGAACGCTAAGTAGAGGACTGGACGACGCTGTGTAGTGCTAGTGAAGTGCTAAGAGAGGCAGAAACCAAAAGTATCAGAATAGACATGTAGACTGTAGAAAATTGCTAAAATTAGTGTTAGAGTACAGCTGTGACCTAATAGTCCCTGTCTTTTAATACAGTACTTAGTGTAGTAGTGTACAGGAGGACCTGCCTTGTAGAGACCAAAGAAACCCAGGTCCTTGATGACAGATATGGCGCTGACGCGGGGGCCGGTGGTGATCTCTCCAGCCACCTGCAGGCGGATCTTCACAATCTCCAGAGGGTTGGTGAAGATCACCTGGGATCCACCCGCCTGGACACACACGGAAACACACACAAAGTGGGGATTAACGGAATAGTGATTCGTGAAACCTGGATTAGCAGCAGCCCAAGGGGAATCTTTTTGTAAAACAGCTGTAAGAGAATGGGCTATAAGTGACCACTGGAGCTACAGTATGTAACAGAGGGTAACCATCAGCGTACACCGATGGTGCCCTGATAGGGACATCACAGGTCTGACTAATGTCATACACACACAGGACAGTTCACATAGGCTACACTGGCCTGTAGACTGGCTCATGGGTCTGTCAGTAATGGGTGTTGTTTACTGTAGACTGGCTCCTAGGTCTGTCAGTAATGGGTGGTCACTGTAGACTGGCTCCCAGGTCTGTCAGTAATGGGTGTTTACTGTAGACTGGCTCCTAGGTCTGTCAGTAATGGGTGGTCACTGTAGACTGGCTCCCAGGTCTGTCAGTAATGGGTGGTCACTGTAGACTGGCTCCTAGGTCTGTCAGTAATGGGTGGTCACTGTAGACTGGCTCCCAAGTCTGTCAGTAATGGGTGGTCACTGTAGACTGGCTCCTAGGTCTGTCAGTAATGGGTGTTCACTGTAGACTGGCTCCTAGGTCTGTCAGTAATGGGTGTTCACTGTAGACTGGCTCCTAGGTCTGTCAGTAATGGGTGGTCACTGTAGACTGGCTCCTAGTTCTGTCAGTAATGGGTGTTTACTGTAGACAGGCTCCTAGTTCTGTCAGTAATGGGTGGTCACTGTAGACAGGCTCCTAGTTCTGTCAGTAATGGGTGGTCACTGTAGACTGGCTCCTAGTTCTGTCAGTAATGGGTGGTCACTGTAGACTGGCTCCTAGTTCTGTCAGTAATGGGTGTTCACTGTAGACTGGCTCCTAGGTCTGTCAGTAATAGGTGTTCACTGTAGACTGGCTCCTAGTTCTGTCAGTAATGGGTGTTCACTGTAGACTGGCTCCTAGGTCTGTCAGTAATGGGTGGTCACTGTAGACTGGCTCCTAGGTCTGTCAGTAATGGGTGTTCACTGTAGACTGGCTCCTAGGTCTGTCAGTAATGGGTGTTCACTGTAGACTGGCTCCTAGGTCTGTCAGTAATGGATGTTCACTGTAGACTGGCTCCTAGGTCTGTCAGTAATGGGTGTTCACTGTAGACTGGCTCCCAAGTCTGTCAGTAATGGGTGTTTACTGTAGACTGGCTCCTAGGTCTGTCAGTAATGGATGTTCACTGTAGACTGGCTCCCAGTGTGTCTGTAGTCTCTGAACCATCCGTCTTCAGTTGCACCCTGCCTGAGGGGTTCTGTCTCCACAACGCTCCAACTGTATACCTGGTACCGGAGATAAAACCGCCAGCCACAGGCCCAGACAGGTTCTTCTCAGAGAGCTTGAAGGTCGGCACAGCTTTCATGCACAGCTACGCTATCTGGAGCAGGGGGTGCGGTGTGGCAATGGCTGTTGTCTTTTCCATGTTTGTGCTGCTACCATGTTGTGCTGTTGTCATGTTGTGCTTCTACCATGTTGTGCTATTGTTATGTTGTGCTGCTATCGTGTTGTGCTGTTGTCATGTTGTGCTGCTACCATGTTGTGCTATTGTTATGTTGTGCTGCTACCATGTTGTGCTATTGTCATGTTGTGCTATTGTTATGTTGTTCTGCTGCCATGCTGTGCTGCTACCATGTTGTGCTGCTACCATGTTGTGCTGTTGTCATGTTGTGCTGCTACCATGTTGTGCTATTGTCATGTTGTGCTGCTACCATGTTGTGCTGTTGTCATGTTGTGCTGCTACCATGTTGTGCTGTTGTCATGTTGTGTTGATACCATGTTGTGCTGTTACCATGTTGTGCTGTTGTCATGTTGTGTTGATACCATGTTGTGCTGTTGTCATGTTGTGTTGATACCATGTTGTGCTGTTGTCATGTTGTGTTGATACCATGTTGTGCTGTTGTCATGTTGTGTTGATACCATGTTGTGTTGTTACCATGTTGTGCTGTTGTCATGTTGTGCTGTTACCATGTTGTGCTGTTGTCATGTTGTGATGTTGTCATGTTGTGTTGATACCATCTTGTGCTGTTGCCATGTTGTGCTGTTGTCATGTTGTGCTGTTACCATGTTGTGCTGTTGTCATGTTGTGCTGTTGTCATGTTGTGTTGATAGCATGTTGTGCTGTTACCATGTTGTGCTGTTGTCATGTTGTGCTGTTGTCATGTTGTGTTGATACCATGTTGTGCTGTTGTCATGCTGTGTTGATACCATGTTGTGCTGTTGTCATGTTTTGTTGATACCATGTTGTGCTGTTGTCATGTTGTGTTGATACCATGTTGTGCTGTTACCATGTTGTGCTGTTGTCATGTTGTATTGATATCATGTTGTGCTGATGTCATGTTGTGCTGTTGTCATGTTTTGTTGATACCATGTTGTGCTGTTGTCATGTTGTGTTGATACCATATTGTGCTGTTGTCATGTTGTGTTGATACCATGTTGTGCTGCTGTCCTGTTGTGTTGATACCATGTTGTGCTGTTGTCATGTTGTGTTGATACCCTGTTGTGCTGTTGTCATTTTGTGATGCAACCATTTTGTGTTGTTGTCATGTTGTATTGCTGCCATGTTGTTGATATCATGTTGTGTCTTAGGTCTCTCTTTATATACTGTGATGGTGTGTGTTTCTCTTGTTGTGTTTTGTCTACATTCATTTTATTTGTTAATCCTAGCCTCCGGCCCAGCAGGAGGCCTTTTGCATCTTGCATCATTCTAAATAGGAATTTGTTCTTAATTGACTTGCCTTGTTAAATAAAGGTTAGATAAAGAATCATTTGAAATAAGCAGCTAAAGTAGCTAACTCTGTCTCGGCAGGAAGAGGGAGAGCCGGGACATAGTTACCCAGGAAGGCAGCAACCCTTCAGGAACAGTCTCTCTCTCTCACACTAGTTGCCCCTGGATACCATGGCTGAAAAGTGGCACAGTGCAATTAGATAGAAATCTGTTTCCATGGAGTCCTTCCCTGCCATTAAATAGGGCATGTACTGTTTGTTGTACTTTTCTCTCCCCCTCCTTTGCTGTGAATTATTAATGTGTAATTGCGTGTGTCCCCTCTATCTTATGGGAAGGCTATCAAATGAGTACCCCAATCTGAATGTGCAACCTTGTGCGTTTTTTAACAGCCGCCCCCAAATTCGTAAGTAAATGTTCCCATATTTTGAGGGAGAGATCATAATCGCCCCATTGAAGGGAGTAGTACATTAAATAGTGGCGCAGAACTGACAAACATTTCCCTTCCGGAACTAAAAGAGAAGCATTGACTAGTAGGGGCCGATTCTTCATTCTAACGACTCACAGGTACAAATGTATCACTATTTATTTCTGTGGAAAATGATATTTCATAGTTGATTACAGCGACCCTCTAATAGCAATGCATTTATTACCGGGCCGTTGGACACAGAGATGATTAACTGAAAATAGGGCCTCTTGAGCAGCCAACGCTCTCGCTCACATCAATTGGACACTAATTGGGAGATTTCTAAATGTTAAAGAGAGCAACAACAGGTTAGAGAAACCACCGCACAATTAGGTCTGACAGACAGAACAACAGACACGTCTGTCAGGGGGGGAGAGAGAGAAAGAGGGAGAGAGATGGAGAGAGACAGAGGGCGACAGAGAGCAAGAGAGAAACAGACAGACAAAGAGAGAGAGACAGAGAAAGAAACAGAAAAAGAGAGGGAGAGAGACAGAAAGAGGGAGAGATTTGATTACAGAGTGAGACAGTCGGTGGCGCGCTGATAATTCCCAGGTAATTACAAGGCAAGGTGATCCCCTGAGGGGGTTTGAGAGTCAGAACCTCAGACACGCTCCAGCACTACATCCACAGTATGTGTGGGTGTGTTTCTGTGTGTGTGTGTGTGTGTTTGTGTTTCTGTGTGTTTGTGTTTCTGTGTGTGTGTGTTTCTGTGTGTGTGTGTGTGTGTGCCAGATCACTCAAGATTGACTTTGAAATTGGACGTCTGTCCATGTCCTGAGGATGTCGGGAAATGCCTTCAAAACCAGCCACTAGGGCCAACAGTGAGGACTATTACCATCAAGTTTTGGGTTTTGCTACAGCATTGTGGACAAGGGTGGCGGATGGGGGGAATCCCGTGACTCCAGTGGTAGACACTCATTGTGTTAACTCTATCCCAAACCTTAACTTAACCATTCAGAATGAACGCCTAAACTTAATGTTTAAACCTATCCCAAACCTTAACCCTTAACTTAACCATTCAGAATGAACGCCTAAACTTAATGTTTAACTCTATCCCAAACCTTAACCCTTATCTTAACCATTCAGAATGAACGCCTAAACTTAATGTTTAACTCTATCCCAAACCTTAACCCTTAACTTAACCATTCAGAATGAACGCATAAACTTAATGTTTAACTCTATCCCAAACCTTAACCCTTAACTTAACCATTCAGAATGAACGCCTAAACTTAATGTTTAACTCTATCCCAAACCTTAACCCTTATCTTAACCATTCAGAGTGAATGCCTAAACTTAATGTTTAACTCTATCCCAAACCTTAACCCTTATCTTAACCATTGAGAATGAATGCCTACACTTAATGTTTAACTCTATCCCAAACCTTAACCCCTAACTTAACCATTCAGAGTGAATGTATAAACATAATGTTTAACTTTATCCCAAACCCGAACCCTTATCTTAACCATTCAGAGTGAATGTATAAACATAATGTTTAACTCTATCCCAAACCTTAACCCTTATCTTAACCATTCAAAGTGAATGTATAAACATAATGTTTAGCTCTATCCCAAACCTTAACCCTTAACTTTGACATTTGGAGAAATGTGGATGAACATCAGAATCTAAAGTAAAATTGGTAACTTGTTACACACACACACACACACACACACACACACACACACACACACACACACACACACACACACACACACACACACACACACACACACACACACACACACACACACACACACACACACACACATCCTTGGGGTAACAGCTATGAAAAAGTTTACTTTTCAATGGCAAACAATAGTTTAGCACTAGTTAGCAAGCATTAGCCAACCTCAATTAATAACCACTCAGACTTTCATGGGTGCCAGAATTCTTAACTGAGGATTACACAAGCGTGCATGCATTTACGAGTCTGTGTGTGTTTATGTTGATGTGCTCATGTGCATGTTAAACGTTGTGATAAATGTTTAATAACTCTCAACGGAGCTGAATAACAAACCGTTACAAAGGCTTAAAAATCAAACCATGCAAATTGAAGCGATTTACACTGAATAATTGCCAAAGTGAAAACTAACAAAGCAACACTGTACTCTCTCTCTCTCTCTGACTCTCTCTCTCTCTGACTCTCTCTCTCTCTCTGACTCTCTCTCTGACTCTCTCTCTCGCTCTCTTTCCCCCCATATTGGCCCAGTATTTTGAGTAACCAAGCCCTCAAATGAGGGCCAGCGACCGCCTGATAGGCTTCCAGCCAGCTAGCAGCGTCTCAGTAAACGGAGCATGCCATTCTTACCAAATAATCATTAAGACCTGGCAACCCTCACTGAGCTTAATTCTGAGGCTATTATGAGGGGAGGAAAGAGCGGGGGAGAGAAGAAGGAAGAGAGGGGTGAGCAGAGGGGAGATGAGTGGGGAAAGAGGAGAAGAGGAAAGGAGAAGAGAAGAGGAAAGGAGAAGAGGTTGAGATGAGTGGGGGAAAGGGAAGAGGAAAGGAGAAGAGAAGAGGAAAGGAGAAGACATTGAGATGAGTGGAGGAAAGGAGAGAGAAGAGGAAAGGAGAAGACATTGAGATGAGTGGGGGAAAGGAGAGAGAAGAGGAAAGGAGAAGAAAAGAGGAAAGGAGAAGAGGTTGAGATGAGTGGAGGAAAGGAGAGGAGTGGGGGAAAGGAGAGAGAAGAGGAAAGGAGAAGAGAAGAGGAAAGGAGAAGGCATTGAGATGAGTGGAGGAAAGGAGAGAGAAGAGGAAAGGAGAAGACATTGAGATGAGTGGAGGAAAGGAGAGAGAAGAGGAAAGGAGAAGACATTGAGATGAGTGGAGGAAAGGAGAGAGAAGAGGAAAGGAGAAGACATTGAGATGAGTGGGGGAAAGGAGAGAGAAGAGGAAAGGAGAAGAGAAGAGGAAAGGAAAGGAGAAGAGGTTGAGATGAGTGGGGGAAAGGAGAGAGAAGAGGAAAGGAGAAGAGAAGAGGAAAGGAGAAGGCATTGAGATGAGTGGAGGAAAGGAGAGAGAAGAGGAAAGGAGAAGACATTGAGATGAGTGGAGGAAAGGAGAGAGAAGAGGAAAGGAGAAGACATTGAGATGAGTGGAGGAAAGGAGAGAGAAGAGGAAAGGAGAAGACATTGAGATGAGTGGAGGAAAGGAGAGAGAAGAGGAAAGGAGAAGAGAAGAGAAGAGGAAAGGAGAAGGCATTGAGATGAGTGGAGGAAAGGAGAGAGAAGAGGAAAGGAGAAGACATTGAGATGAGTGGAGGAAAGGAGAGAAGAGGAAAGGAGAAGACATTGAGATGAGTGGAGGAAAGGAGAGAGAAGAGGAAAGGAGAGAGAAGAGGAATGGAGAAGACGTTGAGATGAGTGGAGGAAAGCCAAATGGAGTGGCAAAGAGCAAAGTTGAGATGAGGAGAAGAAGGTAGAAAAATGTAGGAGAGGGTAGAAGAGGGTAGGACAGGGTAGAAGAGGGTAGGACAGGGTAGAAGAGGGTAGGACAGGGTAGAAGAGGTGAATGGAAAGGAGAATAGAAAGGTGTAAAGGAAATGAGAAAGGGGGGTGAGGAGGAGGGAGAGGAGGGGAATGGAAAAAATTGAATATCAGAGGAGAAGAGAAGAGAGGAGAAGATATCAGAATATGACTAGATCCTCACTGACTGTGTCGTATTTATTACTTATTTTACCGTTAAAACCTAATTGAAACACTTTTTTTACACACCTCACTCTTTTTCCCCCATCCAATGTATTTCACCCCTCCTTCTTCTGTCCTGTCAGACTCTGGTCTGGGACTGTCGCCGGAGCCCAAACCAACCCTTTCACAGCTTCCAAATCATATAAACAGACTTCATGTGATGTGGCTGAAGTCTCCCTAAACAGGGTGTGTGTATGTCTCTGTGTGTGTATGTCTCTGTGTCTGTGTGTGTATGTCTCTCTGTGTGTGTGTGTGTGTGTGTGTGTGTGTGTGTGTGTGTGTGTGTGTGTGTGTGTGTGTGTGTGTGTGTGTGTGTGTGTGTGTGTGCGTGCGCGTGCGCGTGCGCGTGCGCGTGCGTGTGAGCGTGTGCGTGTGCGTGTGCGTGTGTGTGTGAGCGTGTGTGCGTGTGTGCGTGTGTGCGTGTGTGCGTGTGTGCGTGTGTGCGTGTGAGTGTGTGTGTGTGTGTGTGTGTGAGCGTGTGTGCGTGTGTGCGTGTGTGAGCGTGTGTGTGTGTGTGTGTGTGTGTGTGTGTGTGTGTGTGTGTGTGTGAGTGATAACAGGAGAACGGCTCACCAGCACTAACACCAGGGGCTGAGACAGGATGAAAGGAGCTGTCAGAACAGCTCACGATGAAAAATAGGAAAAATCCATCCATCCTCACTCCACAATGCCATGGTATAATTTTGGATATGGAAAAGATATTTCACAGCAGCTTCGATGGTACAATGATTCTCTACACTATACTTGCTTGTTTTGTCACATAAACTGAAATTAGGTCGACCTATTAGAATTTTAGCAACCAGGAAATGGCGGAATGATTTCTGCATAGTGCATCTTTAAGTCATAACCTTAATTGAGCTGTATACAGGTCACATAATGACATAAATATTCTGCTTCAGTGATCGGCATCAAACGGGCTCGTGGTGAAAGGCCTCTGTCTATTCATTGGTTGAGAGGGTGACACTACAGCTCGACCCAAAGGGATGAGGTGGGGGGTCAGTGTGTGACAGCTCACTGAACAAACACAGGCTGTGTGTAGTGGGGTGGAGGTGGGGGAGGGGGCAGTCTCAGGTAGCAGTCTCTTTATGTCTTTCTTTCAACAGGGATATATGGCTATCTAATATATCCCTCTATGTTGATATAGCGTTTACCGTACATCTCTCTCTGTGTTGATGGAGGTTGATATAGTGTTTAAAGTACATCTCTCTCTGTGTTGATGGAGGTTGATATAGTGTTTACCGTACATCTCTCTCTGTATTGATGGAGGTTGATATAGTGTTTACCGTACATCTCTCTCTGTGTTGATGGAGGTTGATATAGTGTTTACCGTACATCTCTCTCTGTGTTGATGGAGGTTGATATAGTGTTTACCGTACATCTCTCTCTGTATTGATGGAGGTTGATATAGTGTTTACCGTACATCTCTCTCTGTGTTGATGGAGGTTGATATAGAAATATGTCACCACTGAATATGTCTCTGTGTTGATGGAGGTTGATGAATAAAATGAGACTCACACATGCACCAGCCAGGATCTCAGCAGGTACAGGGATTGATCCATCTCTCTGTCTGGTCTTCCCTCTGATAAAGTCATTCACCTGTGGTGAGAAGACTAAAGCATTAGACACACATTAAGACACAGACATACACACAGACAGGCAGACCTTATACAGTGGGAGTGGATATTGGTAAGCTAAAGGGCCACTAGTAACATGATTGTAGTAACAGTAACATTTCAATGTGAGACTACTAATACATGTACCATACATGAGGTAGACTTTAAGTACTTCAACTTTCGATCTTGCATCCTGATTGAAACAGATCTAGCTCTCTGTCCTTGTACTCTTGGATTTAACTGCTGCATTTGACACTGTTGACCATGATGTCCTTCTGGAAAAACTGGAGAGGTGGGTTGGTTTAGGACCTATTTAACCGGTCAAGAGTTTTTTGTCACCCTTGGTGAACATAACTCAGAGTAAATACATATCACGTGGTGTTACACAAGGTTTGATTTTGGGTCTAGTACTGTTCAGCTAAAATATATTACCCCTTAGCAGCATTATCACAACGCACAGCATTGATTTTCACGCAGACGATATACAACTTTACATTTCTGTGTCACCAGAGTGTTTTAGCTCCACTGATAATTATTTGACTGTATTAGCAATGTAAATACTTGGATGACGCACAACTTCCTCCAGCCAAATCAAGACAAGACTGAAGTACTTATTGTTGGAGCAAAAGCACAGAGAGAGAATCTGGAAAAAACATTTGAATTCACGGGCAATAAAGATAAAACACCAGGTGTTACAGTGCATTCGAAAATAATTCAGACGCCTTCGCTTTTTGATGGAGGGATGGTGCCAGGTTTCCTCCAGTCGTGATGCTTGGCATTTAAGCCAAAGAGTTCAATCCTGGTTTCATCAGACCAGAGAATCTTGTTTCTCATGGTCTGAGAGTTCTTTAGGTGCCATTTGGCAAACTCCAAGCGGGCTGTTGTGTGCCTTTTACTGAGAAGTGGCTTCCGTCTGGCCACTCTGCCTGATTGGTGGAGTGCTACAGAGATGGTTGTCCTTCTGGAAGGTTCTCCCATCTCCACAGAGGAATTCTGTGGCTCTGTCAGAGTGACCATCGATTCTTGGTCACCTCCCTGAAAAAGGGCCTTCTCCCCTGATTGCTCAGTTTGGCTGGGTGGCCAGCTCTAGGAAGAGTCTTGGTGGTCCCAAACTGCTTCCAATTAAGAATGATGCAGGCCACTATGTTCTTGGGGGCCTTCGATGCTGCAGACAATTTTGCTCTGACATGCACTGTCAACTGTGGGACCTAATATAGACAGGTGTGTACCTTTCCAAATCATGTCAAATCAATTGAATTTACCACAGGTGGACTCCAAGTTGTAGCAACATCTCAAGGATGGTCAATGGAAACAGGATGCACCTGAGCTTAATTTCGAGTCTCATAAGAAAGGTTCTGAATATTTATGCAAATAAGGTATTTCTGTTTTTTGTTTTTTTATAAATTAGCAAAAATGTCTAAACTTGATTTTGCTTTGTTATTATGAGGTAAGGTCTCTGCACTGGATGCCTGTGAGTATTTGAATTCATTTTAAGATTATTCTATTGGTTTTTAAATCAATACACGATTGTTCACCCCAATGCATGTCAGACATGCTTTTACGTTATGTACCCAGTAGGTCCCTCAGGTCCTCTGGCACTGGCCTTTTAACGATCCCAAAGACTAGGACCAAGAGGCATGGAGAGACAGCCTTTTAACTATCCCAATGCCTTGGACCAAGAGACATGGAGAGACAGCCTTTTAACTATCCCAAAGCCTTGGACCAAGAGGCATGGAGAGACAGCCTTTTAACTATCCCAAAGCCTTGGACCAAGAGGCATGGAGAGGCAGCCTTTTAACTATCCCAAAGCCTAGAAACAAGAGGCATGGAGAGGCAGCATTTTAACTATCCCAAAGCCTTGGACCAAGAGACATGGAGAGACAGCCTTTTAACTATCCCAAAGCCTAGGACCAAGAGACATGGAGAGACAGCCTTTTAACTATCCCAAAGCCTAGGACCAAGAGACATGGAGAGACAGCCTTTTAACTATCCCAAAGCCTAGGACCAAGAGACATGGAGAGACAGCCTTTTAACTATCCCAAAGCCTAGGACCAAGAGACATGGAGAGACAGCCTTTTAACTATCCCAAAGCCTTGGACCAAGAGGCATGGAGAGGCAGCCTTTTAACTATCCCAAAGCCTAGGACCAAGAGGCATGGAGAGACAGCCTTTTAACTATCCCAAAGCCTAGGACCAAGATGCATGGAGAGGCAGCCTTTTAACTATCCCAAAGCCTAGGACCAAGATGCATGGAGGCAGCCTTTTAACTATCCCAAAGCCTAGGACCAAGATGCATGGAGAGGCAGCCTTTTAACTATCCCAAAGCCTAGGACCAAGATGCATGGAGGCAGCCTTTTAACTATCCCAAAGCCTAGGACCAAGATGCATGGAGAGACAGCCTTTTAACTATCCCAAAGCCTAGGACCAAGATGCATGGAGGCAGCCTTTTAACTATCCCAAAGCCTAGGACCAAGATGCATGGAGGCAGCCTTTTAACTATCCCAAAGCCTAGGACCAAGATGCATGGAGGCAGCCTTTTAACTATCCCAAAGCCTAGGACCAAGAAGCATGGAGGCAGCCTTTTAACTATCCCAAAGCCTAGGACCAAGAGGCATGGAGAGACAGCCTTTTAACTATCCCAAAGCCTAGGACCAAGATGCATGGAGAGGCAGCCTTTTAACTATCCCAAAGCCTAGGACCAAGATGCATGGAGGCAGCCATCGTTACTATGCCCCCAGCCTCAGGAATAGCCTGCTAGAGAACCTGAGGGGAGCCGGAACTGTGAACATATTTAAAAGACATCTTACAAATATTTGTTGCTTTGCATTTCCTTAGGGTGCTTTTTAGTTGTTCAGTTTGTGTGATTCTTTAGTTGTTTATCTTATGTTTGTTGTGTAGTAAATATTTCAGCTTTTATTTTCATTGTATTTTATTCATTTTTTCCCGTGAAGCACACTGCGTTGCATTCCATGTTTGAAATGTGCTGTGTAAAAAAACATTGATTTGATACATTGGGGTTTGATTTGTTACATTGAGGGGGTGGGGTGTGAGTGAGTGAGTGAGTGAGTGAGTGAGTGAGTGAGTGAGTGAGTGAGTGAGTGAGTGAGTGAGTGAGTGAGTGAGTGTGTGTGTGTGTGTGTCTATGCACATCAAATATGTACTGTATATTAAACTAAAACTAGAGGTAAATGTTCAACTAGGGCCCAGTGAGGGGCTCCGTGGTAACTGGTCTCCATGTAGAGAAACAAGGCACTTACTGTCAGCTTTATGGCTTTCTCCGGGGCCACACCCAGTAGCTGTGGTACCAGACCTATCATTAGGACACAACATGATTAGAAAAGAGAAGGGCCAAGGAAGTATGACACACATACACACACACACATACACACTGACAGACCGCGGCACAGCACAGTCCCCCTCCACATGAAACACATACCCTGCTGTATTCAATTCTGCCAGATCCCCCTGACACTAAATAACACTATTGATGTGGGGTGTGGGGACATCAGGGTCTTAAAAGACTAACAAAGTGATAGAAACTCCTTCCCAGAATACAAAAAAAGACATAAAACACTCTAACCAAAGTTTATGCGGTCCTAAATTACAACCCAAGACTTCCAGCCAGATAAAAATAAACCAAATAATCTGATTGGAGTGTGTTGGATGACCCATCTCAGCTTAATAGTGGAGAGGTTGGAGGGGGGTAGTGAACGCAGGGCCCAAAACAGGCCACACAGAGTCAGACACAGGAGCACAAACATAATGATTAGCATGGCTTCAGCTGGGCTGGAACTCACAAACAGAAACAGGAGCGTTAGTTGTGTTTGTGGCAGGGCTCAGGCTGAGAACCACACACGAGTTATATTATTATTAAATGGCCCATAACAGCTCACAGTTGTAGTTAGAGACGCTTACTGCTTTCTCATGCTGCTGCGTTGTTTACGTAAGGGTTCCCGTCTCGAGATGATGACATCATCCTAGTGTTTGCAGTGTGTGGTGTTCTGGTTCTGGTCTGGCTGTCTCACCATTCTAATGCTCACCTCATTCAGTAATGGGAAACAGGGGAGGCGAAGGAAAAAGCTCAACTTCATTACATTAAAACAGAAACTTCCCCTGAGTTGGCTTATGACACTCTCCTCAGTGGCTAATATAACATAACCCGCTTTACTACACAGTAGATACATGTTAATGGGAATAACAATATATGAGATTCAAGAAACTAATAACAAGCAAATGTGTTTGCTTCTGGAGTCTTTCAAATTTTCTTCCTCGTTTAAGTTTGTTTTGTTGTGGGACTGTACCATGTGACTTGGTGACTAGGTGGCCATTCAAATACAACTGTATCATTTGATGTTTGGTCACATGATGTCTAGGAGTAGAGAACAGAGAGCTGGTATCTGCCAGTGTACCACCACCTTGGAGCCAGGTCTGTCTGACCGTGTGTCTGTAATGTCAGAGACCTCTCTAAAGGCTTGGTGTCCTCTGACAGACACTAAGGATTCCCACTTCCTCTTAGAACCCTCAGGGGAGAACTCACCTGTCAATCATAATTCAGAGAATTCCAAAAGTCACCCCCCCTTTTCAAATCATATGATATAGTGTGTTGTTCAAGAACCTTCCTAACCCCACTCCTTCCTTCTGCTCCCTCCCTCCCTCCCTCTCCCTCCTCCCAACCCTCCCTCTCCCTCCTACCTTCCCCTCCCTCCCTCCTCCCAACCCTCCCTCCCTCCCTCCCTCTCCCTCCCTCCCTCCCTCCTCCCAACCCTCCCTCCCTCCCTCCCTCCCTCTCTCTCCTTCCTAACCCCGCTCCCTCTTCCTAAAACCCCCCGCTCCCTGTCCCTCCATCCCCCCGCTCCCTGAGTGCAGGTACTTATTATATTAATGCCAGTTGAAGTCTGGCTGGGGCAGTCACACACCACCATTGTGACAGAGCTCTGCTGGTATGTGGCCTTTGCGTGCGACGTGCATTGTCCCCCTGAAACTCCCGAGACAACCTTTAATCACTTCAAAGAAGCCAGGTCAGAGGGAAGGTGAACTCAGACCCGCCCTCCTCTCCTCTTCCCCCTCTCTTCTACCAAACCTCTAAACCCCATCTGTTGTTGTGATGGAGTGAGATGAAGTCGAAGCTGATCTCAGGTCAGATTTGTGTTTTAATTCATATGGTTAGGTTGAGATGAGGGTAAGCTGATCCTAAATCTGTGCCTACCTCTACCCAGAGCTGTAGTGATGATCATTAGCCTATCACTACATCCTAAATAGTGCACTACTCTGGCTAAAAACTGTGTACTATATAGGGAATAGGGTGCCATTTGGGACACATCCCGTCTGGTACTGACCTCTATAGAGGCCGAAAAAGCCTTCATAACGCAGCACCTTCTTGAAGCAGTCCAAGCTGTTCTTGTACATGAGCTCTTCCACCAGGGAGCCTGTGGTCCTCTGGTTCTGCATCCTGGTCTTCACCAGGTCTATGGGGTAAACTGCTGTGGCTCCCACAGCTGGAAACACACGACTTTATTAAGGCGTTAGAGGAAAGATGCCAGAAAGACGCCATTAGGTTGTTATTGTTATTGCCGTATGTTGCTCTTCACCAAGATCTACACCACCTTTCAAAAGTTTGGATTAGCTAACATGACGTGCCATGAGTGATGGTTGCTGATAATGGGCCTCTGTACGCCTATGTAGATATTCCATTAAAAATCTGCCATTTCCAGCTTTTTTCCACAATTGTCATTTACAACATTAGCAATGTCTACACTGCATTTCTGATCAATTTTATGTTATTTTAATGGATCAAAAATGAGCCTTACTTTCAAAAACAAGGACATTTCTAAGTGACACCAAACTTTTGAACGGCAGTGTATAAGTACATGTGATGGCACAAATACATTATTATAAGTTACTAAGTTACCATGAAGTGTTGCAAAGGCATTATAAAGGTGTCATGAAGATGTTACAAAGACATTCAGATAACATTCACCCAATGTGGGCAACATCACAGCAACCTGGGACAGGTGAGGATGAGGAGAGTGAGACAAAAGAGGAAGATAAGAAGGGTGTGTGGTGATGGTGGGAGACATCAAACGATCCAAAAGGGAGGCTCAGTTGTCTGGAGTTTCCAGGCTCGTCAGTCATGTGTTATCTGACGGCTCTGCGACTGGACACAAAGAGGGGATCCAACTGGACCAACAGGTTTAATTAGAGAGGGGACGGTCAGGGAGGGTGCTACCTCCTTATTAACCTGTCTCCTGTAGAGGGGGAGGAGGGGTAACATCTCCTCAAAGATGGGGGAAGGAGGGAAGGGAGGAGAGGGACACGACCGCACCCCTCCCCAAAAAGCTCTCTCTCTCTGATCAGGTACAAAAGAGTCCAAACACAGGGAGTTCCCATGGCGCAATGAGCCCCTGTCCTCTTTAAGTGGAGAAATCACCCTGCAGAACGCAATAGGAAGCCCTTTGTTTTTCTCCTTTTCTTATGAGGGTGGAGGGTGATGGGGGTGGAGGGTGATGGGGTGGAGGGGCCTCGGGGTTGGAGGGGCCAGGGGGTGGAGGGTGATGGGGGGCAGGAGGGGCCTCGGGGGTGGAGGGTGATGGGGGTCAGGAGGGGCCTCGGGGGTGGAGGGGCCTCGGGGGTGGAGGGTGATGGGGGGCAGGAGGGGCCTCGGGGGTGGAGGGTGATGGGGGGTGGAGGGTGATGGGGGTGGAGGGGCCTCGGGGGTGGAGGGTGATGGGGGTGGAGGGGCCTCGGGGGTGGAGGAGGCAGGGGGTGGAGGGTGATGGGGGGGTGGAGGGGCCTCGGGGGTGGAGGAGGCAGGGGGGTGGAGGGTGATGAGGGGGTGGAGGGTGATGGGGTGGAAGGTGATGGGGTGGAGTGTGATGGGGTGGAGTGTGATGGGGTGGAGTGTGATGGGGTGGAGTGTGATGGGGTGGAGGGTGATGGGGTGGAGTGTGATGGGGTGGAGTGTGATGGGGTGGAGTGTGATGGGGTGGAGTGTGATGGGGTGGAGGGGCCTCGGGGGTGGAGGGGCCAGGGGGGTGGAGGGTGATGGGGTGGAGGGTGATGGGAGGGTGGAGGGTGATGGGGTGGAGGGGCCTCGGGGGTGGAGGGGCCAGGGGGTGGAGAGTGATGGGGTAGAGGGTGATGGGGTGGAGTGTGATGGGGTGGGTGGTGATGGGGTGGAGGGTGATGGGGTGGAAGGTGATGGGGTAGAGGGTGATGGGGTGGAAGGTGATGGGGTGGAGGGTGATGGGGTGGAGGGTGATGGGGTGGAGGGTGATGGGAGGGTGGAGGGTGAAGGGGTGGAGGGGCCTCGGGGGTGGAGGGGCCAGGGGGGTGGAGGGTGATGGGGTGGAGTGTGATGGGGTGGAGTGTGATGGGGTGGAGGGTGATGGGAGGGTGGAGGGTGATGGGGTGGAGGGGCCTCGGGGTTGGAGGGGCCAGGGGGTGGAGGGTGATGGGGTGGAGTGTGATGGGGTGGAAGGTGATGGGGTGAGGGTGATGGGGTGGAGGGTGAAGGGGTGGAGGGTGATGGGGTGGAGGGTGATGGGTGGAAGGTGATGGGGTGGAGGGTGATGGGGTGGAAGGTGATGGGGTGGAGGGTGATGGGGTGGAGGGTGATGGGTTGGAGGGTGATGGGGTGGAGGGTGATGGGGTGGAGGGTGATGGGGTGGAAGGTGATGGGGTGGAAGGTGATGGGGTGGAGGGGCCAGGGGGGTGGAGGGTGATGGGGTGGGGGGTGGAGGGTGATGGGGTGGAGGGTGATGTGAGTGTCATGGGGCAGGTGAGGAGGTAGTGGTGACACAATAATCCGTGGGCCCTGTCCCAGATGGCACATTTTTCCCTATGTAGTGCACACTTTAAGGGATCTGGTCAAAAGCAGTTCACTACATAAGAAATAGGGTGGCATTTAAGACGAAAACGTGACTTACCGCCGGCGATGGAGCCGAGGCCAAACCTGTAGGCGGACTCTGCTACCTGGATGAGAACAGATCGGGACGGGTCACCACCGGACAGCTGGAAGAGACACAACAGAGAGAGAGGGGAGGGGGAGAGAGAGGGGGGCGAAGAGATGGTGAGAGAGAGATAAGAATTAACAAAAAACTGAGCAAACTAGAATGCTATTTGGCCCTAAACAGAATGCCTGACCACTGTGACTGACCCAAACATAAGGAACGCTTTGACTATGTACAGACTCAGTGAGCATAGCCTTGCTATTGAGAAAGGCCATAGGCAGACATGGCTCTCAAGAGAAGACAGGCTATGTGCTCACTGCCCACAAAATGAGATAGAACTGATCTGCACTTCCTAACCTCCTGCCCAATGTATGACCATATTAGAGACACATTTCCCTCAGATTACACAGATCCACAAATCATTTGAAAACAAATCCAAAACTCACATATTTATTGGGTGAAATTCCACAGTGCCACCATAGCAGCAAGTTTTGTGGCCTGATGCCACAAGAAAAGGGCAACCAGTGAAGAATAAACACCATTGTAAATACAACCCATATTTATGTTTGTTATTTTCTCTTTTGTACTTTAACTATTTGCACATCATTACAACACTGTATATAGACATAATATTTACTGTACATTTTGTTTGTATTGTGTCACATTCTGACCTTAGTTTCTTCTTTTATGTCTTTGTGTTAGGTTGGTCATGGCGTGGGTTGGGGTGGGTTGTCTATGTTCCTTTTTCTATGTTATATTTTCTACGTGTTTGGCCTAGTATGGTTCTCAATCAGAGGCAGGTGTCGTTCGTTGTCTCTGATTGAGAATCATACTTAGGTAGCCTTTTCCCACCTGTGTTTTGTGGGTGATTGTTTTCTGTTTAGGTCGTTTCCCTGAAAGAACTGTGCACTTTCGTTTTCTCCGTTTGTCATTTTGTTTGAGTGTTTTTTTGTGAACATTAAATATGAACAATTTCCACGCTGCGCTTTGGTCTCATTCCAACGACGATCATTACATATAGTTTATTTCACTTTTGTTTATTATCTATTTCACTTGCTTTGGCAATGTTAACATATGTTTCCCATGCCAATGTTGTCAACTGTAGATATTACTTGTTAGATATTACTGCACTGTTGGAGCTAGAAACACAAGCATTCCGCTACACCCGCAATAACAACAGCTAAACACGTGTATGTGACAAATAAATTAGATTTGATTGGATTGATTTGATAAAGCCCTTAAATTTAAAATGTTTTAATTAAATTGAGAGAGGGAGAAGAGATAGAGAGATGGAGAAGAGATGGTGAGAGAGAGAACGAGAGAGAGAGAGGGAGAGAGATATATAGAGAGAGAGACAGAGAGATAAAGGGAGAAGAGATAGAGATAGAGGGAGAGAGATAGATAGAGGGAGAAGAGATGGTGAGAGAGAGAGAGAGAGATTCTATTTGGACACAGTTCTATTAGAACACACCAAAAACTACACATATCTAGGACTAAATATCAGCAACACAGGTAGCTTTCACATGGCTGTGAATGAGCTGAGAGACAAAGCAAGAAGAGCATTCTATGTCATTAGAAGGAACATCAAAATCAAAATTCCAATTAGAATCTGGCTCAAAATGTTTCAATCAGTTATAGAACCAATTCTCTATATGGCAGTGAAGTATGGGGTCCAATCTCTAATAATGAATTTACCAAATGGGACAAACATCCAATTGAAATACTGCATGCGAGTTTTGCAAGACTGTATTGCAAGTGCAAAGAAAAACTCCAAATAACGCACGTAGAGCAGAATTGGGCCAATACCCCCTCCTCATTTGATTAGAAAAAATAGCCATCAAATTTTACAACCATCTAAAAACAAGTGACCCCAAAACATTCCATCACACAGCTCTACAATGTCAAGAGATGCAACAAGAGAAGAGTCCCCTCAGCCAGTTGGTTCTGAAGCTCAGTGAGAATCACAGCTCAGTTCACCAACTAGGTACAGACTCAGTACAGACTCAGTAAGGTACAGACTCAGTAAGCACAGTCTGGCTATAGAGACTGGTCATCACAGACAAACCTGGCTGCCCAGAGAGGACAGGCTGTGCTCACTCTGCTCCAGGGGAGAGGTAGAGACATAGCTGCATTTCCTATTACACTGTGACAAATACTCAGACCTAAGATTATATTTCTTTCCCAAAATTATAATTCAATACAAAGAATTTGAAACTATAAAAGATGAAGAAAAAAATCTAATATTTATTAGGTGAAAAGCCTAAATGTGCAGTTTTGGCAGGCAAATATGTGTCCTCCTGCCACAACCTGAGGGACGGAGAGTGAAAAGTGCATGTCGATAATATTTCCATCTTGTTTTGTTTTGTCTTCCATACCCCGTCATATGTCTTCTCAGTCATGTTGACCCTGGTCTACTACTATTGCTTTAATGTATTGTTGTTCTCATTAATATTGTTGTTGTAGTTGTTGTTAATGGTAATCCCATGTATACTTTGACAATGTAAGTAATAATGAACTTGCAATGTCAATAAAGTCAATTGAATTTAATTGAATTGAGAGAGGGAGAAGAGAGAGAACGGGAGAGAGAGAGAGAGAGAGGGAGAAAAGAGAGAGAGAGAGAATGAGAGAGAGAGAAAAAGACAGAGAGAGAGAGAGAGAAGAGAGAGAGAGAGAGCGAGAGAGAACGAGAGAGAGAACAAGAGAGAGGAGGGAGAAGAGAGAAATAGAGAGAGAGAGAGAGAGAGAGAGGAGGGAGAAGAGAGAAATAGAGAGAGAGAGAGAGAGAGAGAGAGAGAGAGAGATAGAGAGTCATGTTGAGTTTACTGCTGAATAAAACACTGTGTCTACTCTGACATGATTAGACACCATCCCATACTGTACCAAGTCATCTCATGTTACGCCACCAGATATATCATTTCATTTTATCATCACTATAGGCTATATATTCACATTTATGTCTCTATTCTGTGATTCAATGAATTGCCCTCTACCATTGATTCCCACCAGTTTGAATGTTTTGGATTCGTTTGAAAAACTCCAATCAGGCACAGAAGCATTTATGGTAAGAAGTTAGTAGCACAAAACCAGAATCAGGAGCCCTGGTTTGATTGGATGCCACCCCTTGCCCATGCCATTGGCACACATCAGAGCACAAAATCAGCTGATTGTTACTGATAGCAACATCATCCAAGCATTCTGCTCCACATACCCAGCCGGAGGCACCTGTGCCCTGGCCTGCCGTGCCCAGCGCTCAGCCATCGTCCCTGGGGAAGGGAAGTAAAGAGGACAGCCCCGCTCTGGAACAGGTCCACCTGTCAGGAACCATCTGAGCCCCTAACCCCCCTCTGTCTGCCCCTTTCTGCCCCCAGAGGACCCCCCCTCCTTCCTCTTCTCTCTCTGAGTCAGAGCCAGATGAGGAGGGTTGGAGGTTCAGAGGGAGAGCTGGCCTATAGCCCGCAGAGGCCAGACCACACAGCCCAAAGTGGCTCATTGTGGTGGGACTGGCGTCTCTACCCTGGGCCCCTGCTCCGGCCCGGCCCGGCCTGGAGCCTCGCCTGGCTGCAGTCAGAGGAGGAGGAACTCACCCCACAACACCGCGCTGTCTCACTCTGCAGACCAGGCAGAACTTCTAACAGGAGGGAAAAAAAGAAACATCCATCCAACTTTCTTTCCATTTTTTTTCCTCAGCCGTTTTGTTTCAAACACTTCACTCATTCTTCATTTCCCCTCAATACATTTGAGATAACTGATTTGGACGGCTGCAGTTGGTCTTGAATTAACATGGTTTTAAAAGTTGAATTGATAAAGATATAATGTCACAGAGAGGTTTCTGATGTCTAATGGTATTTCTATGGAGAGAAGTTGTGTTTTCCTTAGCAGTTTGTTCTGACAGAAATAGAGCGAGTGGGCTGGAATTTGGACTGGTATTTTGGGATCCTGTAGTAAGATGATTTTGTCTTCAGTTGTTCATGCTTCATGTTGGATATATCTGTCCTAGTGTATTGCTAAGTGATCTTCGAAATACCCAACAACATCATCAGTGAACTTAAAAGCTCTGACAATTGCCAGGACGTTGTTGGAGATGTTTCTATACTACAGTTAGAAAATAACTATGGTCGGGATTCAATCCAAAGCTGTAGCGTAGGTCACTAAACAGCCGACAATGCGCCTTTTACAAGCCTTGAATTTAATCCCAGCCTATATCTCTGAGTCTGAAAAGAAAGCTAAAACCATCAACAAGTCTTCTTTCTGTCCTGCTTTCTTTCTCTCTCTATATATTACCTGTCTCTGGACCTCAGCCAGGTTGTATGGGAGGGCCCCCTCCTCCAGCGGAGAAATCCTGTCAATGTCCACCAGACCAACACGGCTGGAGGAGAGGAGAGAGGAGAGAGGAGGAGAGGAGAGAGGAGAGAGGAGGAGAGGAGAGAGGAGAGAGGAGGAGAGGAGAGAGGAGGAGTGAGGAGAGAGGAGGAGAGGAGGAGAGGAGGAGAGGAGAGGAGAGAGGAGAGGAGGAGAGGAGAGAGGAGAGAGGAGGAGAGAGGAGGAGAGGAGAGAGGAGGAGAGGAGGAGAGGAGAGAGGGAAAAGTTGAATTGCTTTAAACTATTATTCGAGAAACACTTCGAAACGTTTATACCATTTCAGTGTTTCTGACTTTTTCCTTCTGACCCTGGTACGATTTTCAACAATATCTGATATTCAACAATATCAATGACCGACTACCTCACTCTCCCTCTTTCTCTCTCCCTCAAAACAAAAACATTTGTCTGTGATTCCCGGGCCTCTCCAACTCGGCCTCCACATAACATATCTGTGGCGTTCCCAGATTTGGGAGCAGCTCAATCCCCTCCGATTATTGGGAGCAATTATCTCCTGCATCTCCAATCAGAGGCTGGGGAGACTATTAAAGTATCCCGTTGCCCAGAAATAATCATCAGGTGCTCAGAGAGGGCAGAAATTACCGGTTCTCTACGTCACAGGTCGGCCCTATTGAGCAAGATTCATGGGAACGTGAGCCGTGTACAATTAGAAGAACCACTGGGGTGCTGTATGCTGTGTGGATTCCCCTTTCCCTGTGTGTGTGTGTGTGTGTGTGTGTGTGTGTGTGTGTGTGTGTGTGTGTGTGTGTGTGTGTGTGTGTGTGTGTGTGTGTGTGTGTGTGTGTGTGTGTGTGTGTGTGTGTGTGTAAGTTTGTCTCCCCTTCTTTGGATAAATTTTGAAGGCTTAGTTGAGAGAAAGTAGATTCTAATCCTGGCATCATAGCAGAGCAGCAGTCATGTCTGGCTCTCTTGACCACGCTGCAGTGAAAGCAGACATTTTGGACGAGGATTGACTGGGTCCCAGAGGTATGACGAGCCCCAGTGATCCAATGACAACCACACGCATTAAAGGACAGGCTATTGAAATCCAATGAACTGAAAACTAGCATTAACTACAACAATACATGCTAATGTGGAAATACAATGAGAGGCATGGACTACAATACGCTGTATATCAGTGACTCTGGGAAAATGTTTCCCTAATATGAGGCTTCATTCAATATTGCTGGAAATCACTGAGTTCAAAATAAGGCGGAGAGGGCTGATGATGTATGATCTGCTCTGCATAATTATGTATCTTGAACATAACTGTTTAAAAAAATTATTATTTCACCTTTATTTAACCAGGTAGGAACATTGAGAACAAGTTCTCATTTACAATTGCGACCTGGCCAAGATAAAGCAAAGCAGGAGCTAAATAAATAAATAAATACAGTAGGGGAAGAGGTAGTTGTTTGGGCTAAATTATAGATGGGTTATGTACAGGTGCAGTAATCTGTGAGCTGCTCTGACAGCTGGTGCCTCTTGAAACTCCCCATCCCGGATCCGGGATTGTGACTAAGCCTCAGGCTCATTAGCATAACGCAACGTTAACGATTTCTGAAAATCGCAAATAAAATTAAAATAATGCGTTTGCTCTCAAGCTTAGCCTTTTCTTAACAACACTGTCATCTCAGATTTTCAAAATATGCTTTTGAACCATAGAAATTGACTAATTTGTGTAAGAGTATGCAAAGCTAGCATAGCATTTTGTGTAGCATGTAGCACGCAACATTTTCACAAAAGCCAGATAACCAAATAAATAAAATCATTTACCTTTGAAGAGCTTCTGATGTTTTCAATGAGGAGACTCCCAGCCACATACCAAATGCGCAGTGTTTCCTGAAAGCGTCTGTGTGTAGGAGAAATCGTTCCGTTTTCTACATTGCGCCTGGCTACCGAAACGAACCGAAAATGCAGTCACCTACAACGTGAAACTTTTTCCGGATTAACTACATAATATCGACCGAAACATGGCAAACGTTGTTTGGAATCAATCCTCAAGGTGTTTTTTCACATATCTCTTCATTGACATGCAGTTCATGGAAGCTTGCTTCTCTCTCTGTGCCCCATGGAAAAATACTGGCAGGTGACTTTTGCGCACCAATTTCGGCGCAGGACACCGGGCGGACACGTGGTAAATGTGGTCTCTTATGGTCAATCTTCCAACGATCTGCCTACAAATACGTCACAATGCTGCAGACACCTTGGGGAAACGACAGAAAGGGCAGACTCATTCCTCTTGCGTTCACAGCCATATAAGGAGATCATGAAAGACAGAGCCTCAAAAATCCTTGTCATTTCCTGGATGCCAAGTCATCTTGGTTTTGCCTGAAGCTCACGTTAAAGGGCACGCACAGAGAAGATATTTGTATTTCTGGACACGTCAGAGTGTTTTCTTTCGAACAGTAGCAATTATATGCATAGTCGAGCATCTTTTTGTGACAAAATATCTTGTTTAAAACGGGAACGTTTTTCTTCCAAAAATGAAATAGCGCCACCATAAGTGTAAGAGGTTAAAGCTAGTGAGGGAGATAAGTGTTTCCAGTTTCAGAGATTTTTGTAGTTCGTTCCAGTCATTGGCAGCAGAGAACTGGAAGGAGAGGCGGCCAAAGGAAGAATTGGTTTTGGGGGTGACCAGAGAGATATACCTGCTGGAGCGCGTGCTACAGGTGGGTGCTGCTATGGTGACCAGCGAGCTGAGATAAGGGGGGACTTTACCTAGCGGGGTCTTGTAGATGACCTGAAGCCAGTGGGTTTGGCGACGAGTAAGAAGCGAGGGCCAGCCAACTGTAATGAAGCTATTTAAACCGAATCGGGCTCTTTATTTTATTTTTGTGTGTGTGTGTGTGTGTGTGTGTGTGTGTGTGTGTGTGTGTGTGTGTGTGTGTGTGTGTGTGTGTGTGTGTGTGTGTGTGTGTGTGTGTGTGTGTGTGTGTGTGTGTGTGTGATATACCCCCTGAGACTCACCCACGGGACTCAGAGAGGTCGGCCAGTTGGAACAGGATGTCCAGCTCCATTGGAGTCACCTGACCAAACCTCTGGGCCGCAATGATGAACTCCTCTGTTACAGGAGAGAAGGAGAGGAGAGGAGAGAGGCAATGAGAGGAGAGAGAGAGAGGAGAGGAATGGAGAAGAGAGGAGAGGTGAGGAGAGAGAGAGGAATGGAGAAGAGAGGAGAGGCAAGGAGAGGAGGGAGGCAATGAGAGGTGAGGAGAGAGGAGAGGAATGGAGAAGAGAGGAGGCAAGGAGAAGAGAGGAGAGAGGCAATGAGAGGAGAATGAAGAAGAGAGGAGAGGAATGGAGAAGAGAGGAGAGGTGAGGAGAGAGCGGAATGGAGAAGAGAGGAGAGAAATGGAGAAGAGAGGAGAGGCAAGGAGAGACAGAGGAGAGGCAATGAGAGAGAGAGGAATGGAGAAGAGAGGAGAGGAGAGATGAGGAGAGAGGAGAGGAATGGAGAAGAGAGGAGAGGAGAGGTGAGGAGAGAGAGAGGAATGGAGAAGAGAGGAAGGCAAGGAGAGGAGAGAGGCAATGAGAGGTGAGGAGAGAGGAGAGGAATTGAGAAGAGAGGAGGCAAGGAGAAGAGAGGAGAGAGGCAATGAGAGGAGAGGAGAGAGGAGAGGAATAGAGGAATGGAGAAGAGAGGAGAGGTGAGGAGAGAGAGAGGAGAGGAATGGAGAAGAGAGGAGAGGCAAGGAAAGAGAGAAGAATGAAGAAGAGAGGAGAGGAATGGAGAAGAGATGAGAGGTGAGGAGAGAGCGGAATGGAGAAGAGAGGAGAGGAATGGAGAAGAGAGGAGAGGCAAGGAGAGAGAGAGGAGAGGCAAGGAAAGAGAGAGGAATGGAGAAGAGAGGAGAGGAATGGAGAAGAGAGGATAGGAGAGGTGAGGAGAGAGAGAGGAGAGGAATGGAGAAGAGAGGAGAGGAGAGGCAAGGAGAGAGAGAGGAGAGGAGGGGCAAGGAGAGGGGAGAGGAATGGAAAAGAGAGGAGAGGTGAGGAGAGAGAGGAGAGGAATGCAGAAGAGAGGAGTGGTGAGGA